>NW_019384344.1:87126-105859 GCF_000671375.1 Centruroides sculpturatus
AGTCTTATTCTTTGTGTGGGATTCAGCGTAAACTATCCTGCTCATATTTCGTATGCATATGTCATGTCACAATGCAAAAGACCAAACGAAAAGCTAAAAGATTCTCTATATCGTATTGGTTTTCCGATATTTCAAGGATCATTGACCACGGGAATAGGAATATTGATTTTATATTGTGATGTATATTTTCTTTGCACATTTGCGAAAATTGTAATACTTGTTGCTATGGAAACGGCTTTTCATGCTTTGCTTTTTATTCCTGTTATTCTTTCTATCGTTTATGCTATTTTCAATTATTGATTAATTTGTTGTGAAGTGGGAAATTTTTATCTCATACTAATTTTTAAAAATTGTAGGTAAATAGGTTAAAGGTTGTGATATTTGTGTTTAGTAGTGATAGTAGAAGTAGTACTTCTTCCAATGATACGTAGCATAGTGGGCTGCAATTGTATTTCATCTGTTTTGATCTTGGGATAGTGCTTCATCTTACTACCATGCGAAGTATAACCGAGGTCTTCTCATGGTCGCTTGTCACCAACGGAACCAATTTCATGGCTAACCGATCCTATTATTTTTCATACGAAAAATTTGGCCGGCAAGTCGTACTCTTTTTGATGCTACAATGCTATGAAGTTTACACATCTCAATTTTTTTCGAGGATTTCTTCATTGGCGATATGATCTAAATATCTATTTATTAGAATTCGTTGTAAGCATCAATGTGGAAGATATCCAGCCTTTTATTAATGTTTCATGAAGCCTTCCAGGACTCACTAGCTTAAATAGCTATCAAAATCACAAACGGAATTTCGTTCTCAAAGAGATGGAAGGTGGATCAAATCTTGTTTATCCACCAGAAGACGGTCGCTGTCCTTATTATGAGGCACTTCCCATCCACTTTCGCTTTTCCATAGTGCGAAATAACACTACCTACTCGCGACTTTCTCCAATTGTTGTGATTCGACAACTACTTTTTGCGTTTGGGCAGAGATATATACACGCATAAATTTTCGATTTCGCTGCAGTTAATGTAAGATCAATTTTGTCTGCCCCCGACTGAATGTGGCTATGGCGTGCTGTAGCTATGTCCCACTTTTCCCAATAGGGCAATATCGACAACAAAAACCAAATTTCTAATACGATCCTGGTTAGACCAGAGGATGCCAGGCCTCTATACGCGCAGTGGGCTCATCTGCCTGCGCATAACGTAATGGAGGTCGAAAAGATAGAGGAAACGAGACAGAACAGAAACCTGCCAGACTCCAATTGTAATTTTTAAGAAGTCGGTTCTGCCATTGTCAGTATTGACACAACTACTTGAATGCAGATATAATGTCTTGAAAATAGTAAAAAAGTTTGCCGGTGCACCACACAGTTGCAAGATTCACCAGAAAAACTCGCAGTGAACACTGTCAAAATCGTTCCTGAAATCAATGAATATGAACCCCAATGAGAGTAGATACTCAATGCATTGATGATATTTCGAAGGGAGAAGTTCCGCTCGCTGCACGATCTTTCCGAAGTGAAATCCAGCTAGCTTCTTACGAAATCTCTGATCGAAGGCAGTCCGTAAGCGTCGAAGGGAGACCACACAATATGCCTATACAGGCACAGAAATGAGGGTGATAAATCTTTAGTTAGTACACTCGGATACATCTCCTCTCTTAATTAAGAAATTTGATTATAGTACTCTTTCTTTAATCCTGTGGAACTTACATTTCCAACATCTGTTAAATAATAGTTTTAACTTCTCCAACATGGTCTGCCCTCAGTGCTTTAAAATGTAAGAATTAATTTCGTCCAAACCGGCTGCCCTATTACTTTTCAGGTAGGCGATTGGAGCGACATGCGCCAATCGAGACCGGCGCACGAATGGGCCCTGCAGCACATCAAAATTTATATATTTAAAAACAGTTTTAAATTAGAGAATAGATTAAACAGTTTAGCGATCATGTCGTTTGAGCGTGAAGAAGCAAGCCAGTTGGATTTTGTTACTATTTTAGAAGATATAACAGAACAAAATCTTCGAAATATATAACATTTCTTTATAGATATATATTTAATAAAATTCAGTTATAATCATTCATCAAGACATTACAAAATTTTGAATGTCAAAAATTTATGTACTTATATTCATTTAAAAACATAGAAATACTAAAACATAACTATGTATGTTTATATTGAATAGAATTAGTTGTTTTTATAATTGGTACGAGTTTTTTAATTTAGCAATTTGTTTATTTTATGTTTCATGAGTTACGATTTTTATAATTGAATTTTGGATTTTGTTTTAAATAAATATTTAATATCTAATACTAATTAATAATCTACTAATAAAATCTAATAAATAATAATTATAATGTTATATAATATTTAATTAATATTAATATCGTTATTTAAAGGGGCCCGCAAAAAAAAATTCAATCGGGCCTGGCACTTATTGCATCCGACCAGCTCTTTAGGCTCTCAATCGCGAACCTCACTTTTTCAAAGGCAATATCACTAGTGTTCTCCCCGAAGCTCTTGATATTCAGGATATACGGGATGCCATGTTTCCTAAATATCGAAATCGTTTGAGACAGTCGGTTCCGTCTGATTAAATGTGTCCTGGAAATATTCCATTTACCTTCTGTTCTTATCATCTATAGCAGAAATGAATTCCGTTCTTATTTTTTATTGCAATGCAGTGTAATGATGACTGCGTTGCAATAAAAAATAGTCAGATCATTAATTATGCGGTATAGGGTTTTGGAATCATTCCAATTGAAAACCTCTTCCGTTTCATTGCCATTTCAATCTAACAGTTTGTTCTTGCTTTTCCAACAACTTTTCTTTACACGTCTATCTAACTCGGCATATCTTTGGCTTTTTTTCTCTATCTCAGCCATTGTTTTGGCCTGGTCACTTTTAGGTGTTGCAGCTCTTCTCTCATCAATTAGTTTCCACTAACGATCTTGAATATACTGATCCTTTTGTGTCCCTCAACGTCATCCAATATTTTACGCACATTCTGTGACAATGTATCTAAAATTTCTTTCAGTTACAGAAAAGATAAATTATTGCTCCAACTAGGGAAAGTAGATTTTGTAACTCTATAGTAAATGCTTCAGCAACGATTGGATCATTTAATTTTTTCTATCGCAAATGGTCTTTTTATCATGAGCTTTTTTTGATTTCGAAGTTTGAGCTTAATATTTGTCTTAACTAGGTAATGGTCAGATCCGATATCTAAACTTCTGTAAACCTGACATCTCGCATTGATGATTTCCTCGTTTTATTAATACAGATAAAATGTATCTTATTGAAAGTGTGTCTTTCTGGTGACTGCTAAGTTTTTTTTTTATGAATCAGCCGTTGTTGGAAGTATATGTTCAAAACACACATACCGTTGTGTTTACAAAAAGATTGCTGTTTCCGTAGCACTTATAATTTTTACATTAACGCTCAACCTTTAATGATATATCAGGTAAATATTTTCTAATATTTAAACTCGGTTTTTCAATTCCTCGGTTATTTGTATGTATAGAATTTTATTGTCAATATCTCAAATTATTGATTTAAAATATAAATTTACAGCTTAATCTATCACAGAAAAATTTTGTTGTAATGTATTTTTTAAAGCATTTATCCACTGCATAGAAGTTGTGTATTAATAGTTTATTTTTGTAATGGTTTATGTTATTATTATTAATTTGTATGAAAATATGCGTTTATATATGTAACCTGTAAGTATATGAAATTAAATTTTTATATCATAAAATATAGTAGTATTATGTTTCTTCTGTTCTCATTTGGTTCATTGAATGCTGTTATATTAATATGTAAGCAAACATTTTTCGTGATTGGATAGAGTGAAACATATTTAAGAGGTTTAATTTAATTCAATTATGAAAATGTGTAAAAAATTTATTAGGTAAATATACGTGGAACCATGTTACTGTTTTAAGGTTTTGGTGAGATTAAATATATTTAGATATAGATAAATTCGACTCATTGAGCTGCAATTTGGCAAAAATTGAAGACCTGTAAATTCCCACTGTTTGTCATTCTTTAATCTGGAAAAAGCAATTAGATAGATGAATGATTTGAGATGCTATGTGCATGAAACATCGATTAACTATAGTATAAAGGAACAGTTGGTAAAAACTGGAATTCACGTTATACTAATTTAAATTTCCTTGTTTAAGATGTTTGAGAAATGACCGAAACGACTATTTTGTTAAAGGAAAAGTATAATGTAGAGGAGAAGCCATTCTGAGGTGGCCAGCATACATTTTAAATTTAGTAAATATATGATATTTTTAAAAATTGCACTTTGGCATTGGGACAATGACATAAGAAATAACTGCTTGTTTGAAATGACTTTTTTTTTGCTATTTTGAAAACACGTTAAGAAAAGTGTTTTAAATCTTATTATTTAATTTCGTTTATAAAGGATTATTTATTTATAAAATAAAAATGACGTTATTTGTTTAAATATATTTAAATATAATCCATTAATCAATAGAAAACATTTAACATGCTTTTATACGACTAAATTTATTTTTTGTGAAGAAATTCAACTCTAAACATTTAATTCTACTCTTTAATAAACTAATTTCAGCTATTTTAAATTATAGTTTTCAGATTGTAGTTTTTAATTAATAGGGAGGCAGTGAAATGTCAGATTTTGGACATCTCTCTAATTAATTAGAAATTGAGATAAAATACGTGAATTTTTTGAAATAATATTTCTGCTTTAAATGGAAGAATTGTGAGTAAAAAGATGAAGGAAACAGGTAAAAGTCACTTCCTTCTCAACGGAAGTACGACATCGTTTTGTTTTCCCTTATCTCTTAAAAATTTTAGTCACCCTGGTAACTGTCAACCCCTCAGTAAAATTACCCTATTTCCTGTTCACGTGGAAAATTCATGAGAGACAGAAAGAATTTTGAATTATTCGAGGAGTACGCAAGAAGTTCCCAAGGAGGACAGACGTATTCCACATCGTCTCCTGACGGTCAACACCCATAACCGAATCACGACGTTTCTACAAAATGAGTTATTAAGTCGGTAAAAATAGAGAAGAAATGTTTATTGATATGCTATTGATGAATTGACCAAGATACGAACATTAATCTAGAACTAGATCTCAAGAAGATGATTAAAAAACATGATCTGAGGTAGTATGATTTTTAACCGAAATTGTGAACTCTCTCTCTCGATCAATAGCTTTATTCGAATATTTAATTTTGTATAATCTTGTTTTTTATTGTTCATTAAATATTTGTTTTTAATGTTAAAGTAATGTCTCTTAAGTTATCTGAATCAAATGTATCACCTCATCTCCTTCAGAAATCAATACGCGTGTTAATTCGCGTAATATAAATCTGATTAACTGGTGTCAAAGATCCTGACGTGATTTAGATCTTACCGTCTATAACTGTTTAAACATTAAAAAGCCCTCCTATATAAAGCTAGTGAGCCAATCTTGCGATAGTGTGTCCATAAGTGATATAGGTAGCAAACTTATATCCTTGGATCTCACAGAAATTTCGACCTCTTATTTGAAAACAATTAAAAGAACTTAAAATTTTTCTATCACTCGTAAAAAAGGTTAATGTATATTCATATGCATATATATATATATATATATATGTATATAGGGGAGGACAGAATAAATTTGGCATACGGGTCGAGTTCGACAATTAAATTTTCTTTGGAACAAAATAAAATGAGACTCTAGAGATTAGACAGTTGAGTTTTAATGACGACTTGTTGAGTGTGGTGTCTGTGTTGTTTTCTGAAAAGCATAGTTAAAATATTTAATAAGTTGTCTGTTTCATTCAATTTCTTATAGTATTTTGCTTTCAGTTATATAAAATTGGCATGTTTTGTTATAACTCCATAATAACGAAAGTTATGTTTCCTGTTAGAAGGATAAAACATTAACTTATTCACGTGGCCAGATCATGGCTTGGTACCCTATTCTCAGGGTCCCACTTAATGTTTGAAAATCATGACTATTGAGCCATCTTCGGCAGTGTTGCCGATCTTGTCCTGATCGTGTTTTGCTATGGTTTGATGTGGTCGCAATCAATAAACAACAAGCAGTAGAAATAACTGGATTCCCATACAAAGCCTCATTAACATCCAAGGCTAAAGTTAAAAAATTAGAAACTTGCAGAAGGGCAATGGATTTTAACAAACTGGATTCGAAGTTCACTAAAACAAAGGGGAAGAAAAGTTCTGAAGATCCTAAAATGACGATGAAAATACTTATTTTTATATTGCAATAAACAATATGGAACTACTCAGGAAAAGTGGATTATATGCTGCAAGTGTGAACTGTGGGCTCATGTGGACTGTACAAAAAAGACTTGGTTCAATTTATTTGCGATATGTGTAGTTCATAAACAATTTGCTATTAAGTATATTTCATTACTACTATTTGTTTAAGTTCACTAATCAAAATCAATATATATTATAAAAGTAAGTGTACAATGTGCGTGCCACTAAAACTGAAAAACGAGTCTCGTTACGATCAAGGGAGTTATATGGTGTGGTAGCCCTCTATCCCCCATCCAAGAAGAAAGTTCCTGTTTTTCCAGAAAGGCATGCTGTTGAAGATATGAGGGCTGGAATTTTCACCCTCTAGAAATTTTTCGAACAGTCCAGAACATTCGAGAGCATTCCACAACATTCCAGAATGTTCCAGCATGTTCTGGAACGTTCGGGACCATCCAGGAACATCGCAGATCATCATGAAACATTCAAGAACAATTCTTAATTGAAGTTTTTAGACTATTTACAAAAAATTAAATTTTTCGAGTCTATCTTTTAAATCCCTTATACACCACCACAGAAGTAACAGTTTTAAAAATTGCTTTTGAAGAAAACTTCTAATGAAGAAAACACTTCTAAAACAGGTAAAATTTGGTAGAAAAAGTCCACAAAGTTAAAAAAGATCAAGTGCCAGCCTTTTCTTTTAGGTTCTGACACTTTTTACATTAAAACCATGATGAATTCTTCATACCATCTTATTTTATCCACTTTTAAACTGCTTCTGGCCCTCTAGTGGTAGTTACGAGTAATCCACATTATTTGCATACAGTTACAATTTTCGTGATAACTCAGGATATATTTTTTCTTCTTAATTGAAGTTTTTAGACTATTTACAAAAAATTAAATTTTTCGAGTCTATCTTTTAAATCCCTTATACACCACCACAGAAGTAACAGTTTTAAAAATTGCTTTTGAAGAAAACTTCTAATGAAGAAAACACTTCTAAAACAGGTAAAATTGGTAGAAAAAGTCCACAAAGTTAAAAAAGATCAAATGCCAGCCTTTTCTTTTAGGTTCTGACACTTTTAACTTAAAAGTGGATAAAATAAGATGGTATGAAGAATTCATCATGGTTTTAATATAAAAAGTGTCAGAACCTAAAAGAAAAGGCTGGCACTTGATCTTTTTTAACTTCGTGGACTTTTTCTACCAATTTTTACCTGTTTTAGAAGTGTTTTCTTCATTAGAAGTTTTCTTCAAAAGCAATTTTTAAAACTGTTACTTCTGTGGTGGTGTATAAGGGATTTAAAAGATAGACTCGAAAAATTTAATTTTTTGTAAATAGTCTAAAAACTTCAATTAAGAATAAAAAATATATCCTGAGTTATCACAAAAATTCCTGAACACTCTCGAATATAGTATAATGTTCTGGAACATTGTGGGCCATTCGAAGCTATTTTTGTATGGGTGGGACTACCCATTGGTGGGATGTATAAAGCAAGATCCGTAATGGGTTCGAACGTCAGTTTCAACTAATCTATATATATAGGGGAGATCGGGGCAACTTCGGCATGCGGGGCAAGTTTGTCAAGCGCTTTTTTTAAAAAACAAATTAAAAGGAGACTTTGGTTATAGGTTAGGCAGTTGAGTTTTATTGGTGGCTTGTTGAGTGTAGTGTTTTTATTGTTCTCCAACAAGCGTAGTTGAATTATCAAGCAAATTTTCATTTTCGTTCAATTCCATATAATATTTTTTTTCCATTTATATTGAATTGGCAGGTTTTGTTATAATTCCATGATAACGAAAGTTACTTTTCCTGTTAGAAGGATGTAACTTCAACTTATTCACGTGGCCAGATCGTGGCTTGGCATTCTGTTCTCAGGGTTGTACTTAATGTTTCGAAATCATGACTAGCGGGGTAAGATCGGCAACATAAAGCCACATTAGAAGCAAAGGATAAAAATCAAACAGATGATAAATGAAAACATGTTTGCATTTGTTATTCATGTATATATGTCTTTGAACTTGCATTTCGTTGTAATAATATTAAATGGGTGTTGGATTTGTATTTCTTTGTTTTAATAGTGAATTCCAACTTATACATTGTTAATAACATAATTTTATATACGTGCCTATCTTGCCCCATTACTGTTGCCCCTATACCAGGGGCAACTTTAATAAAAATAATTAAAATAATTACAACTTTACAAAAAGAGAGAAGTTGCCGATCTTGCCCCGATCTCCCCTAATTGAGACGGGTTGATAATAATAATAAAAATAATAAGCACAGAGCCCAAACGGTTAGGAGTTCAAAGTTCAAATTTTTTGAAATTTCCCCCCACAGGGGAGAGAGACAGGTTTAATGTGTTCAACAATGGAAGTGTTCAATAACAATGAAAGTGTTAAAAGAAAGCAACATGCAAGATTTACATGCCCAGATGCGGTGTTTTGTACTTTTGCGGAGAATCGAATATATTTTTAGTCCCATCTAAAACATTTTCTTATTAGTGTGGAAACAGGGGCACCTAATTCTTGCATTCTGTGAAAACGGGTAAGTTTGCCTGTATGTAATAATCTTAGTCTTCCCTATCGTTACTTTTTGGCCGAGCAACGCCGGGCTTATCTGCTAGTATAAATTATAATTGTTAAAATTGAAAGGATTATGTGTTACATTTTCATTAAATGCTGAATTAAAAACTAAACCGATCGTCATTCTATAAGAAGCTGATAGATAAAAGAGTTTGATGTGTTAGTAGACTGTATTCCACTACTTAAAGCGAAAACTTTTATATCAGTTCTTCGAAATTACTCGTTATTAGCATTTAAAATTTTTTATAACACTTATCCATTTTTCCAAAATTTTAGTCCATTTTATAATAGTTAAAAATATAAAAATTTTAAAAATAATATATGATAACACATGGAGCCACCACTGTTCCTGGATATGTTAAGCAACTCAGTGAATTTTTAAAATTGAAATTAAAAGAAAATTATTTAACAGTTAAATTTGAACTAACAGGAATCTAATGAAATCGACGGTTTTATTCAATTGAAATACAATTAATGATCTTATTTAATGACATTTACTTTATAAAAAAGTATACCCTGTATATCAGATGCTTCAAAAAATGAGTCCACTAAGCTCGACGGTGAAGACTCAGATGATGATGACGAAGTTCTTGAATGAGTATTAGCTTTTGAGAAAAGAAAAAAATTGCCAGGATTTGACGAATGACCAGAACATCCAGGATGTAATAAAGAAAGTTCGCAAAGCTGTTCTTATTTTCAAAAGAGCGTGGATGAAGAATGATACAATTCTTCAAAAATATGTAAAAATAAAGCTAATTCTAGCACCTGATGAAAACGGTTAAGATCGGCTATAATCTAATAATGTTAATCGTTGCTATCGTTACTTTTTGCCCGAGAAACGCCAGGCTCATTTCCTAGTTAATTAATAAAAACTATGTTAATCGACATTCATGTAATCTGAATGGCATTCAAAATTTTGAAATTAAATATGCTTAAAATAAATTAAACGATAAAAGTTTATTAATATAATATTAAACTATGTAACATTTATTAATATTAGTTATGAAAGGAATGAAAACAAAAAAAAAATAAATAAATTTAAAAATAATAAGACGTTCAATAATAATTAAAACAGTAAATAAAACTATAATTTAAAGATAATATCAAAGTGTATTTATTAATTTAAATTAAAAATTAGATTGAAATTAAATCAATTAATACGTATTTCGAAAAGTGTGGATAAAAAACTTATTGTGCGTGTTGAATGATTTCATTATATTTCATTCTGACAAAGTGGAGTCTGTGTTAATAGCATTTGTTTGAATAGTGTTAATTTCAGTTTCGCTTTTGATTGCTTTCAATATGTATACAGTATACAGAAATATTTTCCTCTGAATTAATATAACTCATAGAATGGATTTACATATAGATATGGACTGTATAATATAATATAATCGATATCTATATGTATATCTATTCAATGAGGTATTGCATACATTAATTTATTATTATGGCACTAGAGCAACAGTCAGCAACAGATGGTCCGTACAGTGTTGCCGTTCCTAGTACATTTGTACTTTTCTGGTACATTTTGCCCTTTCCAGTAAATTGAAAGTACATTCAGATTTTTAGTACATTTTCAGTACATTATAATATTTCAAGTTCCATTTACGGTACAAAATAATATTTCACGCCTTAACGAAAAAATAAGAAAAATTAGTTTAATAAAGTCTCACTAGTGTCACTGCTTGCTAATTTAAATTATCCAATCACAACATACAAATGGTGTGTGTCCGTCGACGTCAGCAACATAGATAGTTGCACGTGTAAACAATCTTGACTCAGTGGTCTTTGATACGTTCAGTTGTCTGCACATTCTCATCAGCACCTTGACAAAATTTTTCATGCCACGTTGTCCAGACAACAATTCAACTCCGTCAGACAAAAATAATAGACAGGTAAGAAAATCAATGATTTTAAACTTTTGTCGTCAATAATATCAAATTATTCGTTAAGTCAGAAACAAATTATTACAGAAAACAGTTTTGAAATTGTACGAATATAAATATTATAAATACTTTTATATTATTTTCTACCACTACAATTTAATTCTTAAATTATGAACTTCAATTTTAGTAATCGTAGTAAAAGAAATAAGGGTTAATGTTACGTATGGTTCCAAAATGGCCGCGCTTCCGACTGTTCCAAGGTCTATATAAGAAGATCAGGACACGCGTGATCTACTTCTTGAGCTGCCATTTTGGGGTTTTTTGAGTTGCATGTTTTAAGCAAACTTGTACGAGCAGTCAGTTTTATATGACATTAATTAAACTAAAATTGCATAAATCCTGTAATTTCCAGTCAAAAATATAATAATAATTTCGGATGATTATGCAACCCCAATTTTATGTAACGTTTTCATCAAATAGTTTAAAAGAAACAAGCATCCTTATCTTTTGCTGTCATGATTGAAATTAATTAAATAGGTACTAAAACTGATGCAATTACGTATATACCACTTCGTAAAGTGGTGCAATGACATCAAAAAATTTAAAGTATAATAAAGAATAAAATGATATAATATCACAAATTTGTAATTATTTTTTTAAAGCACGATTGGTTATAAAATTAAGATGAAATTCAATAGTATTATTAATAAATGTTGTCAATGTAATGCTCATTTTATAATATATAATAGATGTGTAGATATATTTTTAATTTTAAATAGCTTTCAAAGCATTCCAAAAATAAGATTTAGAATTAAATTATTTGACAATAAACTATATATATATAAATTACGTGCCTATATGTATATAGGCACGTAAACAAAGTAATCATAGAACTAGTACATTATGAAGGAAAATAGTACATTTTTTGAAGGCACTTCACTACATTTTAAAATTTTATTGCGGCAACACTGGTTCCGTAGCGTAATTTAAATGGTCCGGAAAAAATTCAGATATTATTTAAATTATTATTTCAAACGGATAAAAAATATAAATAAAGTTAGTAGTAACACACAAACATACTACAAAAATAAAAATTTTTGAGTATTTCACAGCTATATTAGCGGTGTGCGCGACTGCTTTGAGCAGACGCAATATATTCTCTTAGAAGTACAGTAGACTCTCTATAACATGGGTTCATATAATACGGATTCGAATAACACGGCGAAAAAATTGCGATCGTGTTCGTATAAACACGCTAAAAAACTCGTATAATACGGTAAAACGTCATCGCTGACTCGGGTCGCGACAGGATTAATCGAATCTAGAGCAATAGCGGATATTGCGCAAACAGTTTAGATTAAACAAGCAGCAGAACTTTTAAACACCATTTATTATTTAACGGCCATAAAAATTTATATTTATATTAATGAAGCCTCCAAATATCAGCAAATTTTTCGCAGAAAAATAACTTATTAGGAAACACGCGCCTGCCGTTCGATGAGCCGCTCTGCGAAGAAAACAAGCTCAGGCAATGGCGTAGTCGAACGGTGCACACTCGGTAAGTAATCCTACAATTTTTTGTTTATAGCATAGTTTATATGGATTATTCCCAAAAAATTATACGTGTTTTGGAAATTTTGAGTCAAATTAGTCTAAAATCGATTAATTTTATAGAAGAAAACCTTTCAAACAGCCGTAGTTCCTAAACTGCTCACGTGCCGGGCTGTGATTGGCTGATGTATTTAAGAGATCGTGCAACACGGAATTCATATAAAACGGAACGAATCTACCGTGTTATAGGGGGTCTATTATATATTTTTTAAAATTTAGAAGTTGCGGCTGTCGTATTCAGCCCAAAACGTGAACGGCGGACCATCGAGCGCCGTCATCTGGCAATTGTGGACGGTGGATAATGGCGGTAGCTACGTCTAGCACGGCGAGTAGACAATCGGCTTAAACTTCTTCATTTTTTGTGTTTGGGTTTAAAATTATGCCCTATTTTGTTAAGACGATAATTATTTAAGCAGTTATGAATAATATTGTAAAGAAACTGACGATTTTAATTCAGAAATTATCTAATTATTTAACTTTTTAGCAAGTGATGTATAATTTACATATATTTGCCTTCATAATAGCTTATCTTAATGTAGGTTTGTTCTTCCACGGCATCCTCTACTATCAACAGCGNGAACTGCCTATACGCGCGCGCTGGAAATAATGCCTTTAGAAGTTGCGGCTGTCGTATTCAGCCCAAAACGTGAACGGCGGACCATCGAGCGCCGTCATCTGGCAATTGTGGACGGTGGATAATGGCGGTAGCTACGTCTAGCACGGCGAGTAGACAATCGGCTTAAACTTCTTCATTTTTTGTGTTTGGGTTTAAAATTATGCCCTATTTTGTTAAGACGATAATTATTTAAGCAGTTATGAATAATATTGTAAAGAAACTGACGATTTTAATTCAGAAATTATCTAATTATTTAACTTTTTAGCAAGTGATGTATAATTTACATATATTTGCCTTCATAATAGCTTATCTTAATGTAGGTTTGTTCTTCCACGGCATCCTCTACTATCAACAGCGTAATACGTTTGTAAATTTTCTAAAAATTAATTTTCCAATCTGCTTTCGAATTTACACAAGCCACTACTTCCCTTGACAAAAGTATAAGTTAGTCCTATCGTCTGATTGTACGGTAGGAGACACCACACGAACTAAAAATAATTATTTAGTGTTATTAAACATTCTATAAATACTTAAAAATAGTTTAATTTGTTTATTTACCTTTGCTGGTAACCCTCGATGTTAAATGTATCCGTTATTTTTTCAACAAATTTTCCGTGAGTCAATGTGCAACGTTCACTGAGTCACGTGATAACGTGAACGTGCGCCGCAACGACATTTTCTTGGAGTTAAAATGTAAACCGTGTACTTCTGCTTGCCGGGTAGAAGTAACGTTTGAACTTGGGCCGCAACCTCTCTAATGTTTTATTTTATTTCTTTGTTCACGATCTACGCTTCACTGCATCTGCCAACGACACTGAAGACAACAACAAATAAAAGTATTACTTCAGTATTAATTCTATTCAAATATCTGTAGATATATATCGAGATTTTCGCATTCATCATTGCACATTTTATGCAAACAGTCATATGAAATTATAGTAAAATTAAAAAATCAATTTCTACTATGAATTTGTACTCCTACATGTACGGAGTATATGTGTTTGAAATCTTGCACTTATCAGTAGCCAAATACTTTTTACCTTTTGAAAGCTAAGTTTAAAATTGTATATAATATGATAAATATATTTAAGCAATCAAAGTTATAAGGAATATGTTATTTTTGTTAGGTTATAAGATAAAAATATATTAAAAATAAAATTAAAATGGATGAAAAAGAGTAATTGACAATTTCACATTTTTTTAGCAACATTCACGTAAATGTAAGTTAGTTCAAGAATCAGAAGGGCCCTCACAGATTTCATCATTATCAAGTCCAGGGAAGAAGAAAAAACTGAAGATCGACAGAAGAAAAAATTTAATGTTTTAAGAAAATACAATCAGGTTTATTTGAAATATGGTTTTATACAAGAATCAAGATGCGAATTCGATCCACGACCGTTTTAGTGTCGTATGTCCTGTGAGTTTATCCAAAGACGCTATAAAACCATCGAAACTTCTATTTGATGGCACTTCAAGTAGTGAAATCAGCAAAAACTTTATACATGTGAGGAGGAACTAATTAAACCTTGCTTATTACAAATTTGTGAGGAGGTTTTAAGTAATCAAGCTGCCAAAAAATAAAGTCAATTCCTATCAGTGAAACGCAGAATTGAAGAATTGGCCGATGTTGAAGTTCAAATGGTAGAAATGATCAAAAATGCAACATTTTATGCAATGCAACTTCATGAATTAGCTGACAAAATAAACAATGCTATTCTTCTTTGCTTTGTGAAATTTAATTTCGAAAGATATTTAAATGAAGAATTTCTGTTCACCGACTTGCTGGGTAGAACAACTGAATCTGAAATTTTTAATGTATTAAATGATTATTTTCTGAATTATGAAATTGATTGATGAAAACGTACTGTATTTCGATAGGGTAGCGACATGGCTGAGTAGGACAACAGACCTGATGGCTGGCCTTGCGTTTTTTCAGTGGGGATTTTCAACACCTCAATTCTGTTTGAATTTGCACTATTCACAGATTTTGCAACTAATATTTGTTTCCTCAGTAGTAGCTTCATTCCTCTGTGTTCTCTAATATATCTTCTACAAAGTCACATTCTTCTTCCGAAGAAACATCTTCATATACTATATTCTCGATCTCTGAATCAATCAAAAAATGTTCGTACATTTTTACTTTACTGTATACAAGGCACTGAATTATAGTCTGTTAGGCCAAACTTGTTTCTCTTGGTTTCTTTTTCTTTTTTTTTTTCTTCTTCTCAGATGTTGATATAAAGATTGCAGCTCTTATAGGCTCTTTCTCCGACTAGATATATGGTTATGATCGCTATGCGACCGAAGAGCCAGCCGTATCCGAACTGCCTATACGCGCGCGCTGGAAATAATGCCTTCCAGGAGGACTTTTATGCGGAACTTCTCTTGGTTCCAACAGTGGCATTGCCTTATATATACGTTGTAGATCCATTGGCCAACCAATCACGAGCTGAGTCGGTAGTTCTCCTGCAAGTTTGTTTTGGTTGGCATACTTGTCTCAACGTTTCCAGGACTCAGGATAATCGACCATTTCCGGAAAACGTGTTCTAACGAGAAGAATCAGAATAATCAAAATGTCATAGAAATGATTACATGACACGCAGATGGGCAGGGATCTGTGTCATGAGTCTGTTGACTTTATTTTGTTTAATTAATTTATCAAATTTAATTCATCGTTCTAAAGTTGTTGTCCACGGATTTGACTTCGGTAAAGTTATTTAAAGGTAGTTTCTGATTTCAAAAACGATCTCCAAAAGTTTTTAAATTTTTTAAAATAATATATTTCATTTTATATAAATTTAATTAATTAGGGGGGTTGGAAATCGCGATAAAATTTTTAATTTTTTTAAAATATTTAAAAATATAGGCTTAGTTAGTATTCATTCTACCTTAAACCCTTGTCCTCCCGAGACGTCTATGAGAATGCCCCGGAATATCTGACTCCAGCTGTTCTCAAGGTCATCCAGCTGTGTAAACAATGACTCATCGGTGTTAAATTTCGCAGAAAAGCGAGACAAAGGAACTTAAACTTCGAAGCTTTTTCTTCAAAATAAACGCACTTCTTTAGTTTTTTTCTGTTTTAAGTATTTTTTACGTTTAATTAAATTCATATAAAAAATGTCAATGTCTTTAAGGGGTTAATTGATGTTTTTTTACCCCCATCGTGAGTCGCACAAGTCTGCCAGACCCGAAGTATTTTTTTTTCTCAAAAATGAGCGTTGTTATGCAAAAAAATAACTTAACATAGCATTCGCCATTATATTTATAACAGAAACCAACTAAATGACATCGTAGGCGAACATCATATAAACGAAAACAAAAACGCAGAAAACTTTAGCTGTATTAAAGCCAAATTCAAGAATAAGCACTTTGATCGGTTCCGGTTTCAGGTAATTCAGCATGCATAAATGCTGGATACTTTGTTTATCTAACAATTTACTACTATATCAATACTGATATAAATATAATATTTTTTACTATGACAATTTCGTATAAATTAGAATTTTTGATATGAGAGCAAGTTCGTTCTTCCTGTTTAAAAAGTAGGGGAGACCGGGGCAACTTCGGCATGCGGGGCAAGTTTGTCAAGCGCTTTTTTTTAAAAACAAATTAAAAGGAGACTTTGGTTATAGGTTAGGCAGTTGAGTTTTATTGGTGGCTTGTTGAGTGTAGTGTTTTTATTGTTCTCCAACAAGCGTAGTTGAATTATCAAGCAAATTTTCATTTTCGTTCAATTCCATATAATATTTTTTTTCCATTTATATTGAATTGGCAGGTTTTGTTATAATTCCATGATAACGAAAGTTACTTTTCCTGTTAGAAGGATGTAACTTCAACTTATTCACGTGGCCAGATCGTGGCTTGGCATTCTGTTCTCAGGGTTGTACTTAATGTTTCGAAATCATGACTAGCGGGGTAAGATCGGCAACATAAAGCCACATTAGAAGCAAAGGATAAAAATCAAACAGATGATAAATGAAAACATGTTTGCATTTGTTATTCATGTATATATGTCTTTGAACTTGCATTTCGTTGTAATAATATTAAATGGGTGTTGGATTTGTATTTCTTTGTTTTAATAGTGAATTCCAACTTATACATTGTTAATAACATAATTTTATATACGTGCCTATCTTGCCCCATTACTGTTGCCCCTATACCAGGGGCAACTTTAATAAAAATAATTAAAATAATTACAACTTTACAAAAAGAGAGAAGTTGCCGATCTTGCCCCTATACCCGGGGCAACTTCGTCAATTTCTCTCTTCTTGTAAAGTTGTAATTATTTTAATTATTTTTATTTCCAAACTGATTTTAACCAGTTCTATAGTAAGGTAACATTCCAATAGACAATATGCAAAGCTTTTTTTTTCAGTTTACAGCAGTATTTATTACACAAAATTTAAGTAAATCTTAACATGCCGATCTTGCCCCGGTCTCCCCTATTATTCGCAAATTCGTATTACATTGCAAAAATGACTACTCACGACATTGTTCATGCAGCGCGATATTAATTTTTATAAGCGTCGAATTTTGTATATAATATTCGTGAAACTTTCCATGTTATAACGAAAAGGAAATCTCTCAATAGAATTTATTATTTTCTACAATTTTTGTCGTGTATCTTGCGTTATAATGTCAGGTGTTTTCCTTGATTAAATCCAAATTATTTTTAATACCACGCAATGCCAAACCAGTTCTCGATTTTCTTTAGCGACCTTCAGTGGAACGAGTTGCATTTCCTAATTAAGAAATATTGACTCATTTAAAAAATATTTTTACCACTGTTCCCTGTGAATCATTATTTAAAACTTTTTGACAAAAAATATAAATAATAATTAAGGATCTATAACGCCAAGTTAAAAATGATTACGTAAAGTGAAAAATTAATATATTATTTACTTAATTTTTATTTTTTTTTATAATATAATATAATATATTATTTGGAAAATGGCGATTTATTTATAGTACTGGAAAAGTAAACTGAAAACTGGTTTGAAATGGCGTGATAGATTTGAAAACGAATTAAGCAGTAACACGCAAATTGTGAAAAAATAATAGAAAAGGCAATTTAATTAATAAAATTAAATTGCAGTTATGAGTATAGAATTTTCGATTAATTTCCTTTTCAATATTTTGTGTTTAAATATAGACAAAATGAAGGAAAAAAATGAAAATGTAATTGTAATTTATGATCAGATGAGTCAATTCGACTATTATACGAGAATGCTGTGTGGTCTGCGACATTCCATACAAGCAGACACGTTTTTACACAGAATGCATTCAAAGAAGAATTTGAAGAGTAAAAAAAGTTAAGATAAAATGTAAATTTTGTAGATTAATGTATTAATGAACATTAATAGTGGGGTAACAATCAAAATGATTCTATTATAATGTATGATTTATACTTGACGGGAAAGTGGCGAAAGAGAACACCTGGGCCCTTATTCTCGAGTTTTTCGTGTTACAACTCCCAACGTGTTGAAGATGTCACGTGGTACCATCTCACACTCTGACGTCAAATTGGTAGTCTAGACTTCTAACTCACGTGCTTTCCCATCTCACCATGCGAGTTGCTACTCACGTTGAGTCGAGCATTTGAGATCGCTACACGAAAGTGAAAATGGCTGATGGATTCGCAATTCTTATCGCTATCGAAGAGTTAGAAAGAGCCGAAAGACGTTGTTTGAGAAGACAACGAATTTTTCGACCACGAGTAGATGACATTTCTTTTCGCGTCAAGTCAATACTAATAAAAAAAAATT
>NW_019384344.1:106751-119530 GCF_000671375.1 Centruroides sculpturatus
GTGTTTTAATCTTTTTTTCCACTTCTAATTTGCTAATAATAAGTCGCTTGAAATTATTTAGACGAATAAACATGTTTTCAACACCATTTAGCAATAAATATCGCCAAAAAACGCCACCTTTCAAACTGACAATGTTAAGTCTATGGGAAACTTTTTTGCCGTTTATTGGCTTTAAAAATTTTGTTTTTACGCCTTTTATGCTCTAATTGGTCATTTCTATCATGACTGACTCTATATCAACCAATAAGCTTTCCCTCAAAACACGAAGTCAGATCGACCCACCTCCGTTAGTCGCGCGAAAAAAAATTACACCGTTAGGCGCGCGGGGTACTATAGCACCCGACTGATTTCCATTATAAGTCTATGCAAAAAATTATTTTCGTGCAAAATTGAAATTTTTTCGGTGCAATCTTTACACTATGGAAGGAAGGTACTGAGGGCATCATTTTTAAACACAAAAAATTTTAAAAAATACACGCGTTTAAACACGCCGGGGGTTCTATATAACCCCGCGCGCGTAACCGAGGGTTAAACAAAATAATATTAAATTTCTTCTGAAGTTCTAGCAGCAATATATGAATGCACTTCGTATTATATTCAACATTGTCTTTCATTAAAAACACTTTTCTAAAAAATATTAGATTATTAGATTCGGTTTCACCACCATTGACACTATAAAATTCAGTAAAAACGCTCATTCGAAGCAAAAATATAGCCTATATATTTTGTTTACTTTGGAAAAAGAATTTATTTGACCAATATTGATTAGTTACAGAAGAGAGTAAGAAATCATTTCTGTGTGCTTATGTTTTTGTGTTATTTTACATATATTTTATTTATTTATTTAGACATACTGGGAAGAAGCCATGAAGAGGAGAATACAAAAATCATTACATATATATTACAAACCAAAAAGATATTATAATCCATAAGTTATTACAGATAAAAATTAAAATATACATAAATAAATCAAACAAATTATACAGAAATTATAATTAATGCTAAAAAAATATTTAAACAAAATTTCCAAATATAAGAAAAAAACAAAAAGAAGATTATGCGGAGAACGGTCGAAACAAAGGCAAGATTATATACAAAAATTAATTACACCCACCTATAAAAAAAATTAAGTTATCTTGTCAAGATGTGGATAGTCTCTTAAAATTTCTTTGCCACGAACGCACTTTTAAAGGAAGAAATCAAATGCCACCTTTAAGCAAAATCGAATACTCTAATATGCAAAATCAAACAAAAATATATATCACACTATACAAAAAATCACTTAAACAAAATAAGTCAACATAAGATTACCTAAAAAATAATATAATCTTCTGAACAAAATTAGATAAATTAAGCTCATTGGAGACAAAGCATATTAAGGCTGAAATCCCCATATTCATTAGGGAAGAGACAATAAAAGGATAATTAAATCAAAATTGCGTAAATTACAAATAAGTTCTAAAAAACTCTCAAACAGAATAACAGAGATACCAAAAACATTTTCACGAATTTTTTCTAAATAAGTACACCTAGCTATCACGTGAAAAGCATCCAATAGCTGATTATCTTGAAAATATATTCAAATTTCTATGCGATAATTCTGTAAAGAAGTAAGAGAATTACATCTGATATGCATTACTGTAAAGCTAATATTGAAAGAGAAATTGTTATTGTAAATCGAACAGTCAAAAGAAGTTTTGTTTAAGTACTTATACAGAACCTTATAAGAGCTTACATTAATACGTCGATTCAAATCAAGAATAATATTATCAAAATAATTAAATTTCAAGGTAGAGCGACAATAATAATTATTTAGTAATTCATCAAAATTCGTACCATTGTTAACATAAATTTTTCTTAAATTTTTAGATTACAGAAAGTCCCTCTTATTTAACACATAACATAAACACATTCTACTCCATCGCTTTTCATCCAATTCAATAGTCCTGGAAATCCAATTGAAACTCTTATTTAATATTGTAAAACACAAAAGTAATATCGAGCACTCCATAAAAATCAAGTAACTTGGGGTACAACGAGACAACACAAATAACTATTAATAAAATTAACCAGACCGGATCTAACTCGTCAGATTGCTATCTCCAAACCTCAGATGCATATAACAAAGTTGATGTAACAATTGAATTAAAAATCCTTAAACAATCTTTCAAATTACGTAATTTAGCCGATCTACACAGCTGACTAAATCTATCAGTTTTAATAAAGGCATTCCTCCTTTTAGCAGTTTGAATATGGTATTTGTATTTTCCATTGTACTTAAATATAACACCCAGATATTTATATTCGAAAACTACAGTACCTGTATTGCATCGACTCTAAACCACCATTTATCCAAGTTAGCTAGTTTACCACCATTACGAAAGACATCAACTTTAGATTTCATGAGATTCAACTCATATTATTTTCTAATAAATATTTATCCAAAATGTTAATAAATCATTGTAAACCTCTAACAGAGTCGGCAATCAAAACTATGTTATCTGCATAAGACAATATTTTGATATTAATGCCGTTTAACTCGACATCTTCATAGTCAGAGTTAGTATTTGTTCAATTAAATCATTTAAATATACACTAAACAACACAGGCCTGTCTAATTTCAATAGCAGTGAAAAAAGACCTAGAACAAAGACGACTCCGTTTAATTTTCACATTAGACTGTATAATTCTGTAAGCTAAGAAACAAGTTTAAAACTAATACCATATTTCAAGAGTTTTTTCCATATTAAATTCTTATCTACGGTATCAAAAGCTGAGGACAAATCAACGAAGAATGCATATACTTTTCGCCTTTTTCTCATTAACGTTTTAGTAATAATGGTATAAAAAATAAAAACATTGTCTAGCATAGTATATTTTTCACGAAAACCGGCCTAATTATCAAATAAAACCTAGTTTAAATTTAATCAAGTAACCAACCTATAATGCAATATATTACAAAAAATTTTTGACACACAGTTCAGCAGAGAAATTCCTCTATAATTATTAGGAATTGATTTAGAGCCATTTTTTATACTGGACATAGAATAGCACGACTCCAAACTTTTGGGACTACCCCAAATCTCAAGATTCTATCACAACTTCTAAACAATATCGGAAAAACAGAATCCATCTTTCAAAATTTAGAAGGTATGCCATCATCCCTAGGCGCAGTACCAACTTTAACTTTACTTAAAACACCTCAATTCGGAGTCCATAATGTCCACATCAAAGATTTCATCAGACCAAACTAAACACTCATTAAAGACAGAGAAATCTACAATATAAGGAAGTGAAGAACCATATAAGGAATAAAAATAAATAAACCATTCCTTCAAAGAAATGTTCACTCTATTATTATAATTTCTAATTTTACATCAATTAAATAAACATTTTTTATCTTTACAGAAAATACCAGAATACTGAACCGTATACAAAAAAAATTTTTCTTAGGTAAACAAATTTTTTTAACCAAACCACAAAATAACACATCATTTACGGTACGATTCTACACCGTTTTCTTTAAAAGTTCCCCAATCTCTAATTCTGTTACGGATCATTAAGTGACAATCTAGGTCAAACAAATCTATATATATAATCGAGATAAATTGATTAAAATAATAATAATAATAATAATAACTTGCCCGTGGTCACCACCTGGTCGTGGTGGGAGAGCTCAGTAATTTTACTGATCCACAAGGCAATGCAGGCTGGAGCACAAGCTTCTGGTAGAGACACCCATGCCAGTAAGGTCTATGGGGAGAAAGGAAGCTAAGAGTGATCACACCCCTATTCTGTGGAAATATTTATCATGGTAGTAACCAGATCAAAGTGTGATATCGGCTCGGACGTCGCCCGGGTTAACAAGGTTCCCGTTCGTGGGTTAGGCAGAGGCTCACGTTCGAAAAATAGGCCACAGTCTCCCTTGGTTACCGGTGGCGAAAGCAGCATTTGCCCAAGCATGGCTACTGCAATGCCCTCAACAGATTTAAGGAACCAACCTAGCCTTGGCGTTTCTGTGGCAATGCATGCACAGACCACAAAGGCTGGAAAACCACGCCAACGGATGAAATAGACAACAGAAATGAACGAGTTTATCATCCGTACTTACTACACTATCACAAGACTCGAAACAAACATGACAGCATACAGAAAACTACACCAAAGATTCACACAACAATATCCTCACCTCACTGTCACCGAACAAAGAGTTGTCGATCAAAAAAGAACAATTATACACAACAACCTTATTCCACAAAAAACGCTTGAACTTATCAAACAACAGGTTGCTGATCAAATACATCAACAGACAGAAACATTTAACATTATTCATGAAAATCGCATAACCTGTCAAAATAATCCAGCAACAAGCATTGATAATAGTACACATACAACAACTACCACTAATGATACTACAGGCACTTCCTCATCCATCACTAATAACATTGACATAGAATTAGTTAATACTTATAATTTATAAAACACTCACTAAATATACAGGTACAGATCCTACACAAAGACCACGAATACCGAAAATCAACACATCAAAGATAGTAAGAAAAACACTAAATTATGTAAACACTCACTTACTACCACACTACATCCATTTAATTTCTACACTCTCAGACATTCATAAATTTGTTTACGCTGGGGAAGTCACAGTAGTGACACACCATAGACTGAAATTACAATCGCAGACAGACACACACAAAACACAATTCTATCACAAGCCTGCCTAGCAGATCTGAATACAAACACAAATAAATGACGTAAGACTGCAATTAGGCAGGCTGACACAATACATTAAAAACAACATAACACCCAAATTAAACAAACAACTCAAAAATTTTTTCAAGAAAATCAAAACACACAAAAAACACGAACATCACAACACACGCATTACAAAATGCGTCGATACACTAAAACAAAAACTCGAAGCCAAAGCACGTAGACTAAAAGATACAAAACATGTACACTACGAAAACAACAAAATGAATTATTCACAAACAATGAAAAACTTTTCTACAGACAAATCACTACTAAAACAAACACTGATACACAGCACAAGTGGCACACCAACAAAAGAAGAACTCTCAAACTATTGGTCTTCTCTTTGGTCCAGTACTGTTACGCACAATGCTGATGCAGGCTGGATCGAGGAGGAAAACAGAAACTTGCATAACATACCGACTATGCCCTGTGCCGAAATAAATGTACACAGCATCCGCTACGCTGTTAACATAACGTACAACTGGAAGACACCTGGTGTAGACAACATTTACAATTTCTAATACAAAAAGTATACGTTACTGCACCAGAAACTCGCTAAACATCTAACACTCATCATCATCAATCTACAAAACATGCCAAAATTTCCTACTCAAAGAATCCATACATGTAATCTAAAAACAACACCACAGACCCCACACTATACAGACCAATTACGTGTCTTCCAACACTATACAAATTATTGACATCATATATCACAAACAAAATATACAAACATATTGAAAAACACGACATTCTTACAGAACAACAAAAAGGTTGCGTAGAAATCACAGGGGTTGCAGTTACTCATAGACTCAGTCATTCTACGGCAAACACACAAACAACACAGAAACATACACATGGCATATATAGACTACAGAAAAGCATTCGACAGTGTTCCACACAGTTGGCTGCTACATAACCTACACGTGTACAAAATACATTTATCACTTATTGCATTCTTCGAAAACACTATGCAGCACTGTAGAACAACACTACATCTCAAGGTTAGTAACACTTTCATACAAACAAACCAAATATTCATTAGGCGAAGAATTTTTCAAGGAGATTCCTTGAGTCCTCACTGGTTCTGCCTAGGCCTAAACTCATTATACAACATGTTAAACAACACGCGATATGGCTACAATATCAAACATGAAAAAACAACACAGTTTACGCTGTCACATCTCATGTACATGGACGACATAAAACTTTATGCATCCACACAGAAACAACTTCTACAAATCACACATTCATACACTAAGGACATACGAATGGAGTTTGGACTAGACAAATGCAAAATACTTCACATAGAAAAAGGAATCCTGAAGAAAAGAGTTTTCACTTGGAAATGGAAACGTTATTGAATCCATGGAAGAGGGTGATTTCTACAAGTACTTAGGATTCCAACAGGCCAAACTAACAGAACATACACAAACAAAGCAAAGAGTAATTAAAGAATACAAAAGTAAATTAAATGCTATTCTCAGAACACAGTTAAATGCAAAATACAGAAAGTAATAAACACATATGTCATTCCTGTACTCACATACTCTTTTGGAGTTATACATTGGACTCACACAGATCTCGAGCAACTCCAAAGGAAAACAAGAACAACACTTACTAAGCATAAACAACACCATCCTAAATCCGCCATAGAAACATTAACCCTTCCACTTAAAGATGGCAGACGTTGTCTGATTGACATTATAAACATTCACTACAAACAAATACAGTCACTGCGAGAGTTTTTCTACATGAAACGAGAAACATCACAATTACATAAAGCAGTAACTCTAGCAGACTCAAATAACCCGCCATTAAACTTACACTCACATCATACAGACATGACACAACATATAAAAAGCACAGACACCATTAAGCAATCGTGGGCTGGAAAGGCAGTCCACGGCAGGCATCCTTATGACCTAGCCCAGGATTTTGTTGACAATTCTGCGTCAATCATCTGGTTAGACCAGAGATGCCTCTTTGGGGAGACAGAAGGATTCATGATTGCCATACAGGATCAGTTCATAAATACTAAAAACTACAGAAAACACATACTCAAAAATACAACACTCACAAATGACACATGCAGAAAATCGTACATCATGCCAGAAATTATACAACACATTACATCTGGGTGCAAGCTCTTGGCACAGACATATTACTTACATAGACACACTCAAGTAGCAAATATATTATAGCAAGAGCTTGCAAAGAAACACAAATTGGTAGACATCCACGAACCATACTACAACTTTATTCCACAAATAGTATTGGAAAACAACACGCACAAAATGAACTACAATAGAGCCGTAATCACAGATAAAAGAATTTACCGCAACAGACCAAACGTCACTCTCATTAACAAACACAATAAAATCACATACATTATAGACTTAGCCATTCCAAACACTCACAATGTACAAAACACATGCACTGAAAAAATTAGAAAGTACACAGGACTCGCCCAGGAAATAAGGCATCTTTGGAATGGATAGAGTGCTTACTGTGTCCATATTAATAAGATAAAAAGAAAGAAAAAAAGAAGTGAAATACATAGTGCAATTTACTAACTGATTTTCCATACAGCAATTTCAAATGTGTCTTCTTGTTTTGTTTCATCTAAATCATTATCTGTACTTTCGTCATCTGATATCATATTTTGAGGAACACGTCGATAATTTTTAAAGGAGACAGATTTCATCGATACTTTTCACTTGTCGTTATATTCTTTTTTGTTTCTCTTTCGGTGTTCTTAGAGACGTTATTAAAATTTTTAATGTGAGTATTAGTGTGTATTTTTGAATGCTTATGTAATGTACACTGGTGATACTAATACTTTTGTTTACAGGAAATCGTACTTCAACAATAGCACAGATAAAGTAAGACCATCTACATAGCATAACTAGCGGATATTTACGGAACGATGCCGTACCTATAGTTCTGTTTTTTTTTTTTTTTTACCACGACATGTCGCTACTTCGTTAGGTCAAGAAGCGCGACAGGCATAATTGTAATTTACTGTATGTTGTGACACCACTGAACCAATTGTCAGAAAGCAAGTACCCGCTTCGCTGGGTTTTTATTTGTTCGTGCGTTTATATGATATATAGTTTTTATATATACTGTGTTTATAAACGACTGTTACTTTTCCTCTACATACCTTTTCTCTATTTTCTCTATTTTCTCCCGATGTGTTTCCGTATAATTTTCAAGTTGCTCTGCTGTCTGATTATTTCTGTTTTATTGATAATTTTCTCGTAGCAGTGTTAGATGTACTTCTCTTTCTTCCGTGCTTTCATTTCTCCCGCGCCATCATTTGTCTTTGAGATATGATTCGAGACCACAAAAATTTTTTCTTACGCTTTGGCATTGTTTTGTATATTTTTATTTTTCACCCTTCACTATTCACTTTTCACTTTATACTTTTTTCTGTTATTCTTACACCTTTACTTATGAAAAATTAACTGAAGCATGTGCGTCACACAGTCTCAAAAAGCCATTCCCACTACTCACACGTAACAGTCTTCGACTATTCGAAAACATTTAAGATTACGATTAAGATTACATTATAACCGATCTTACCCGTTTTCGCAGGATGCAAGAATTAGGTACCCCTGTTTCCAGACTAATTGGAGAATTTTTATATAGGTCTAAAAATTTGTTCGATTTTCCACAAAAACGCAAAAAGTCGCTGCTGCGCCTGTAAATCTTGCACGCCGCTTTCTCTTAACACTTCCATTGTTACTCATTTTCGAAGTCAATCACTTTCAAACCCATATCTCCCACACCCTTATAGCTATCGAGATGCAATCACAATAATGCAAGATGGGAGACTTGGGGCTACTACCACACAAACACCATTCATATGCAATGTGTAGTTTTGGCTGCAGAGTGAAATATAGGCACAAACACGTCCATTTATATATATATGTAGATATAGATAATCAGAATCTTTGTCATTATTACTTTTACCGCAGTTATACAGAATAGGCCTATAAGAAAGGAAAAGAATGACGATCAGTCAAATAATGACTTTTCCAGATTTTTATTCTTTTGCGCTCGGGAAGCCTCGATACGTAGAGAAGAGCAAAAACATTCTGGGTTTTTCTGATCGCACGGATTTTAGAATGTGTACCAACCGATTGATTTTAACTATTTTCAAGTTGAACAACTTCCGTGTTAAACCATCTGACTCCGTTTTAAAATCGTGCCTTCCGTACAGTCTAACATTTGTAAAAAAAAAAAAAAAAAAAAAAAATTAAATTTTTTGCATATTTCGATATTTCGAGATGTCGTGAGTCCAAAAATGCAAAAATTTGGGCTGAGATCATTTTTTGATCAATCTCTACACTTTTCCTCTGTTATATATAACATTCGGAATAGTAAAAATGATCGAATATATATTTATATATACTGTAATCTATGTTATTACTTAGAAGAGGATTTTAGCTTTGTAATAAAAAAGTTTCTACGTTTTATCTTTATTATAACTACATTATTATATTATTATATTATTATTTGGGCTATATTTATTGAAGCTTATACTGTGAGGTCACGCGATGACTTCAGAATTTTCGGGCCTAATTTGTTAATAAGTCCGCCCCTAATCGGAGTCGGAGTCGAATGGCGAGGAAAAGTCGGTGTCAGTATCGTATAAAAATTTACCAATTGCACAGCCATACTGTATATGAAAAAAAATATAAATTTAATTTTTCAAAATAAAACAAATAAACGGTGAATCGCATAATTAGCCAATTGTATGTAATTATTATCATCATTATCTATTTTATCAATTCAAAAGTCTTAAAGATTGCAGTTGGAATTATTAACTATAATTAACTACTACTATTTTAAAATAATTTCTGATTATTAACAAGGAAATTTACAACTGAGAATAATTTTTTTTTTATTAAAATAATCTTATTTTTATTTTTACTTACCTTTCCCTTAATGATTACTGACGTATATGTATAATTGTAATATGTCAGTAATACTGTAGAAGAAACTCTCAGTTACTATTGGCACAAACTGTTCCACGTGACTAATTATTGAGATGTATTTACCAGAAAATTAATCTTATTGATCTTTTAATAGTATAAGGAGTAAATAATTTATAATACTTTTGCGTATGAAATAATAATTCGGCTAACATCTGATTATTATTTCACTAATTATTAGCTTTTATATAAATATTTATTTAGAACCGAAAAATTCAGAAAAATTATATGGCGTATCTCACTTTATTAATACAATTTTTAATAACATTCCTATTTTTAAATATGATTCTTATTTTTATATTAAAATTCGTAAAATTTTTAGTATTTATTATTAAAGCAAAACGAGCAAGCTAACTTGGCAGTGACTCAAATTGACAAATGGCTGAAACACGTTTTAGAAGAATTACTGCGAATCGTTTCCAATCGCACGTTTTTTTTTTTTTCTTTTTTTTATATATAATTCTTCTGTCAATTAATTTGCGCGTTGTAGCTTATGTTTGTTTATATTTCTCAGAAAATCATTCACGCAATGTAAAACCAGTTTTTCACTTTGGCGACTTTAAATAAAAATTAATTGTTTTTCATATTATATTATTTTAAATTAAATAAAAACATAAAATAATTATATTTTGATGATTTTTCAATTTAGGAGAATATTTTTTGCATCTCCTCGGTGTTTCTTTATTATTATAATTATACGAAAATATATTTTATTTTTTAATCCGTTGCTATCAAAGTTAAAAAATTTGATAGCTTGAATTTCGACCAAAATGTGTGGGATCAACGTCATAGTATACACTGATAAATCTGGACGAAATTATTTGTGATAAGTTTTTATTACGCCTGTTGTATTGAAGTACATAATTATTAATATTGATTTGTTCAAAAATAATTAATAATTATTTAACTTGAAATGTAGATAGGATGATGGCAACGATTATTTATTAATTACTGAGAAAAATAAAGTTGTTATGTATACCGTAACAAGCTCAGAATATACATGTAAAGTTAATACTGTATTTATTGATTAAACTAATAATAGGTTGCGGCAATAAAACTTGCATTTGTTCAATAAAATGTAAATAATATATGATATTAAAAACTTTGCATTTCTGCTACACTGAAAGCTAAAGTTGTTTTGCAGTGATTTATAAAAAGCATTGATGTTATTAAATTTTGGTGGGTAAATATTTCTTTCCGAAAATTAACGTTTTTCTATTTTATAATAATTCAAGGAAGTTAAGCAACTCGTTAATGGATTTTACACTACAGCTGTAGAATAGGAATTCTGTGTATCGTTGAAAAATGTAATCCGATATGAAATATAAATAAAATGAAAAGACGCATTTAATTATTAAAATAAGAAACAACTCTCTTTATGTATTTTGTTTTAGTAAAATTCATCACAGGGCGTAATATCAAACGAGCATGATACCAGTTCTTTTTTTTTAATTTTAATTTTCTAGTTTTCTGGACGTAGGCCAAATTCATCCATAACATTTAAAATAACTACAATAAACGATTTTTAACATAGCATACGCCATCAGATTTATAACAGAAACCAAATAAATGACGTCCTAGGCAAACGTCATATAAACGAAAACAAAAACGCAGAAAAATTTACCTGTATTAACGACAAATTCAACTATAAGCTCTTTGATCGGTTCCGTTTTCTGGTAATTCAGCATGCATAAAAGCTGGATATTTTGTTTATGTATTTATGCTATACCAATACTGACATACAATATAATATTTTTTGCTTTGATAATTTCGTATTATTTAGAATTATTAGGTAAGAGAGCAAGTTCGATTCTTCCTGTTAAAAATTATTTTCATCTTCGTATTACATTGCGAGAATGACAACTCATGATGTTGTTCACGCAGTAAGATATTAATTTGTATGAGTATCGAATTCTGTATATAATATTCGTGAAACTTTCCATGTTATAACGAAAAGGAAATCTGTCAATAAAATTTTTTATTTTCTACAATTTTTGTCGTGTATATTGTATTAGAATGTCAGGTGTTTTCCTTGATCAAATCCAAATTATTTTAAATTAATGCTACGCTATCCCAAACCAGTTTTCGATTCCAATTAGCGACCTTCAGTTGAACGAGTTGCATTTCCTATATTTTAGTTAAATATCGACTCATTTAAAAAAAATATTTTATTACTGTTCTCTGTGAATTATTATTTAAAACTTTTTGACGAAAAATATAAATAATAATTACGGAACTAATACGCCATGTTAAAAATGATCACGTAAAGTAAAAAATTAACAGATAATTTACTCATTTTCTATCCTTTTTTTAAAATTATATAATATAACTAGCTGCAATGACCCACTTCGCTGGGTTTTTATTTGTATGTAATATAGTTTTATATATATGTGTGAGGCCCAGGATTTAAAAAGGTTGAGAATCGAATACTTTCTATTCATTTCAAACCAAAACGATTTTTTTTAAAGTTAGGGTTAACTCAAAAAGGAAAAAACAACCGACAAATTTTCTCATAAAAATCGCTCATAAAAACTCCTTTCCCACCACAATACTTCCCTGTAGAAGATGAGTTAACTGTTGTGTCATATTTAGTCACTTCACCCACCATTGGTCAAAGAAGATCATCACCTATGACGTACAGGGAGAGATCTCGAGAAGATATCCCCCCATATAAAAGAAACTGTGAAACCACCGAGGGGGGGCAAGTTTTTCCTGAACTGTGAGTGTGCCCGTGAATCGCCTGCCTCTCGTCGCCACCGTCTTCTAAAGACTTTGATTACGACTTGAACTATAGTTACGAGCCCAGGATTCGGACTCCGAGATCGTCCTGAACCCTTCAACCTCTACAACTCGAGGTATTTATGCTACTCGCGATGATATGTAAGCTCTCTCTCGAATATTCCAACCTCGCGGTTAGGGTCGCGACAAATGAACTATACGGATTGAAATTCCCGAGGCCAGGGATCTGTACCTTCGACTCCTTAAATAATTAACTAAGTGTAATGG
>NW_019384344.1:119613-120006 GCF_000671375.1 Centruroides sculpturatus
TTTATATATATAAAAGACTGTTTTTCTAAGTAATCTAGAATCTAGCTGCAAGGACCCGCTTCGCTGGGCAAAAAGTAACGATAGTGAACATTAAGATAATTAAATTATAGCTAATCTTACCCGTTTTCACAGAATGCAAGAATTAGGACCCCCATTTCCAGACTAATTAGAGAATTTTTAGGTTTAGTCAAACGAACTATTTTCAACGTGTCTGGAACGTTTACAGTCGTTCTATAATCGAACCAATATTCGAATTTAATTCGAACAAATTCGAAAAAATCGAACAAAACATTCGAAATAGAAAGCCACTTTCAACCACTTTCAGCCTCATATCTCCCGCACCCTTATAGCTATCGAGACGCAACCACCCCTATGCACGAATGGAGACTTGGG
>NW_019384344.1:120822-161204 GCF_000671375.1 Centruroides sculpturatus
TTTATATATATAAAAGACTGTTTTTCTAAGTAATCTAGAATCTAGCTGCAAGGACCCGCTTCGCTGGGCAAAAAGTAACGATAGTGAACATTAAGATAATTAAATTATAGCTAATCTTATTCGTTTTCACAGAATGCAAGAATTAGGACCCCTATTTCCAGACTAATTAGAGAATTTTTAGGTTTAGTCAAACGAATTATTTTCAACGTGTCTGGAACGTTTACAATCGTTCTATAATCGAACCAATATTCCAATTTAATTGGAATTTGTTCCGATTTAATTCGAACAAATTCGAAAAAATCGAACAAAACATTCGAAATAGAAAGCCACTTTCAACCACTTTCAGCCTCATATCTCCCGCACCCTTATAGCTATCGAGACGCAACCACTCCTATGCACGAATGGAGACTTGGGGCTACCACCACATACAAACACCATTCACGTGCGATGTGTAGTTTTTGCGGAAAAGTGAAATATAGGGACACACACGTCCATTTATATATATATATGTATTATTTGGAAAATAGCAATTTATTTGTAGTATAGGTAAAGTAAACTGAAAACTGGTTTGGAATGGCGTGATTGAATTTTTTAAAATTAGATAATCAATTAAACTATAACCGGAAAAGGCATGATTAAAAAGACATTTAATTAATAAAATGAAATTGCAGTTCTGAATAGAAATTTTCGATTAAATTAATTTACTTTTGAATATTTTATGTGACAAAATGAAAAAATAAATTAAAAATATAATTGTAATTTATGATCAGATGAGTCAATTCGAGTATTATACCAAAATACTGTGTGGTCCGCAAAATTCCATGCAAGCAGACACGTTTATTCAAAGAATGCATTCAAAAAAGGATTTGTAAAGTGAAAAAAGTGAATGTAAAAAGTACATTTTGTAGATTATTGTGTTAATAAACATTAATAGTGGGGTAACGATCAAAATGATTCTATTATGATGTATGATTTATATTTGACAGGAAGGTCGCGAAAGAGAACACCAGACTGGAGCAAACGATTCGAACAAAGAAAGTTTGTTGACACTGCAAGTGGTGCGAAGCGATTCGCTTTTCGTGCGAAACGAAGTCCGAAAACTAACCGTTCATAATACAGATGTGTTAAACTTCTCTGCAATTCGGGCTCTGAAAAATTAATGATTTGGAAAAGCAAGTAAATATTACGTTAAACCATTTATTTTTTAGAGCCCGTTAAACAAAATAATATCAAATATTTTATGAAGGTCTAGCTGCAACATATGAATGCACTTCGTATTATATTCAACATTGTCTTTGATTAAAAACACTTTTCTAAAAAATGTTAGATTATTAGTATTGGTTTCACCACCATTGACACTATAAAATTCAGTGAAAACTCTCATTCGAAGCAAAAATACTTTTCTGTATTGTGTTTACATTTTTACTAGTTTGCATGTTATTTGACTTTACTTAGATAAGAAGATTTTTTAACAAAAGCTTCCAGCTAAAAAATTAACCAGGAAACTTATTACTACCGGATGTTACGTAATCGCAAAAAAATTAACTGATCGCTTATTATAGTGTATTATTGCATAAAGTGTAGAAAAAAAATATAAAAGGTGTCAAATATTTACTATTTGAAGCAGAAACATATGTTGATAAACTTTGTGGCACTGCTTCACGATGACAATTGACTTCTCTCCCTGCTAAGTAATTTGAGAAGTAGTGTGAATTATGGCAATAACTTCTCCCCCGCTCTAGATAGAGAGCTGAAGTTTGTTTTGTTTAAAAGAAAACAGATGTGTCTAGCTAACAAATGTTTCAAATTAAACAGAACGTGTACAGATTTTTAAATTTTTACTCTTTTCCTAAAAAATTTAAAATTTTTATTACATTTAATAATCGTAAACTGAGACATTTGCGGCAAAAATAATGAAAATGGGCGATTCTAGTCCGATTTTAAAGCGAGATATCGGAATTTATTATTACACTCAGCGAAGTCTTATGCTCTGCGAGAAATCACGTTTGTCCACGTGATAAATAACAGCGACAAAAATTTTTCAAAATTAATTATACACTAAAAGAAATTGCGCTAATTGTACAATTTTTGTTTCTTGCATAACTATTTCATTTAGGTATTGATGCAAATGCATTTTTTTGATTAAATTTCGAGAATATTTTTAGTTATAAATAAAAAAATTTACGGCTACGACATCATGTCGTAAATTGCCGAATTTTTGATGGTCCACACTGTATTTTTTGGTTGCTTCATTTCATGCACAGAAAACATTTATATGTAAACTATCAGCAAGAAATTTTGATGGATTCTGTAATATTTTGAGTGATGTCCATTTTTATATTAGGTGATCGATTTAAGCCTAACCCACGACTATATCACATTAAAAATTGAAAATAAAATGAATATGTAAAGATCTAAGAAAACTATCTGTTAAGTTTTGAAAATAAAAACATTTTTATGAGTAAAATAAAGTAAAAACTTTGTCAATTAGTCGATTTACAACTCAGAAGAAAAGTGTTGAAAATAGAGTCATAAAACAATTAACGTTTATTGACTTTCGCGGTAGGGGGTGACGCGGGGTGTGATGACAAATTTTCTCGCAGTAGTGAGAAAATTCTACTCACTTCACTTGAAAGAGTAATATTTTTTCCCCATTTACAAACAAACCCGATAGCAATCAGTGAAACAGGAGATAAATTACAGCGAGTTGAAATTTGATATGTTTATTTTTTGTGTTTTTCGTATCAAATTACATTAAATTCGATGCAAATAAAGCATTAGTGCCAATATAAAAATATTTTACACTGTTCGAAAGTAGAGAAAATTGCGAAAACAAAGATGTAATTATAATTCATGAAGCGAAGGTAATAATTTTACAATTTTAGAAAAAAAAATGGATTCTGTGAGACGCCCCGTGAAAAAAGTNATTTGTATTTGCCGAGCTATTTTCTTTATTCAAACGTTTTCGGCCAATTTGTATAGGCCATCTTCAGGTAAAACGTCTATATAAAAATTCGTTCATTTCAAATTGGGCAATGAAAAATTAAAAATATCGCCAATCATTTCGCCTAACCGAAAAGTATGATGTATGGGAGCATGCCACTACTAATTAGTTAAGTGCATATATATTAAATTAAATTAATTTTAAAAATATGATCGAATTTTGCAACTCGTTATTTTGACGATGTCGCACTAGATAATTCTTCGTTAATCTTAGTTTATTATAAGAATCATTTCCATGTATCTTTGCATATCTATATCTATATCTATATCTATATAAATGGACGTGTGTGTCTCTATATTTCACTTTTTCGCCAAAACTACACATCGCACATGAATAGTGTTTGTATGTGGTGGTCGCCCCAAGTCTCCATTCGTGCATAGGGGTGGTTGCGTCTCGATAGCTATAAGGGTGCAGGAGATATGGGCTGAAAATGGTTGAAAGTGGTTTTCTATTTCGAATTTTATGTTCGAATTTAATTCGAACGTAAAATTCGAATATTGGTTCGATTATAGAACGATTGTAAACGTTCCAGAAAATTGATCAAATTGAAAATAGTTCGTTTGACTGGACGTGAACAGAAGACGTTCAGAAATAGAATCAGGACCAGGTCTCTAATTAGTCTGGAAACGGGGGACCTAATNGAAACAGGAGATAAATTACAGCGAGTTGAAATTTGATATGTTTATTTTTTGTGTTTTTCGTATCAAATTACATTAAATTCGATGCAAATAAAGCATTAGTGCCAATATAAAAATATTTTACACTGTTCGAAAGTAGAGAAAATTGCGAAAACAAAGATGTAATTATAATTCATGAAGCGAAGGTAATAATTTTACAATTTTAGAAAAAAAAATGGATTCTGTGAGACGCCCCATGAAAAAAGTGCGGTTGGTAAGTTACGCGCTTTAGCAAGGGTCTGAAGCAGTTTAAATTTTGTAGGGTTTAAGAAGGACGTGAATTTCTCGTCCTCGCAAGTCCAACGTCATAACCGACAAAAATCGTGAATAATTATATAAAACAGTTAATTGTATATCCTGCGGCCTACTAACTCTAGCAACCACTTGAATCACGCACATATGTAACTGCTGGAGGACATGTGGGTGCTTTCAAATTTTGACTTTTCTGAAAATATCGTCTTGCAAAATTGTAAACACAGTCTGATACGAAATGGTAGAGGCACTGTAAAATAATGACATCAATAAAAAATGATAAACACTTTAGCAAACAGTACAAGAGAGTTGACAATAAGTGTTTTATGACATTGTAAAATAATAATTTTATCAAATCAAAAAAACCACTAATAAAATAATAATATAAATTAATTTATATAATGCTGTATAAGATATACTTAAAATTATGTTAAAAATGTTAAAATTATTAGCAATATCAAGCTGTTATTATAATTTTAATTTTATAATATTTAGAAAAAGTAAAACGTCTATATAAAAATTCGTTCATTTCAAATTGGGCAATGAAAAATTAAAAATATCGCCAATCATTTCGCCTAACCGAAAAGTATGATGTATGGGAGCATGCCACTACTAATTAGTTAAGTGCATATATATTAAATTAAATTAATTTTAAAAATATGATCGAATTTTGCAACTCGTTATTTTGACGATGTCGCACTAGATAATTCTTCGTTAATCTTAGTTTATTATAAGAATCATTTCCATGTATCTTTGCATATCTATATCTATATCTATATCTATATAAATGGACGTGTGTGTCTCTATATTTCACTTTTTCGCCAAAACTACACATCGCACATGAATAGTGTTTGTATGTGGTGGTCGCCCCAAGTCTCCATTCGTGCATAGGGGTGGTTGCGTCTCGATAGCTATAAGGGTGCAGGAGATATGGGCTGAAAATGGTTGAAAGTGGTTTTCTATTTCGAATTTTATGTTCGAATTTAATTCGAACGTAAAATTCGAATATTGGTTCGATTATAGAACGATTGTAAACGTTCCAGAAACGTTGAAAATAGTTCGTTTGACTAAACGTAAAAATTCTCTAATTAGTCTGGAAACGGGGGACCTAATTCTTGCATTCTGTGAAAACGGGTAAGATTAGCTATAATGTAATTATCTTAATCTTCACTATCGTTACTTTTTGCCCAGCGAAGCGGGTCCTTGCAGCTAGATTCTAGATTACTTAGAAAAACAGTCTTTTATATATATAAAAAGCTATATTACAAATTTACGAACAAATAAAAACTCAGCGAAGCGGGTCCTTGCAGCTAGTAATAAGATAAAAATTCTGAATATAAATTACGAAACTTTAGGTAAAGATTAAAAGTCAGTGTATATTAATAGTTGATCAGAAAATGTCACTAAACTTTCAGTTATGTGAATGTCCTAATGTTTGTTTCTATCAGTTGTACAGTAGAGTTACTTTTGTCTGCAGTTGAACCTGTATAATGCAGATACCTGTTTACTGTGAAAGAATCGCTCGAACACATAGGATTCCATTATAGACAGGTTTTTATAGAATTCTGTGCAATAGAGAACAATGTGATTTGTAATAATAGTTGATGCAAGAAAGAAAACGTATTGAATGATAATGTGAAAATCATCTATTACAAACCTTATATATGTTTTCATTATTATAATTTTATTTTATTTAAAATATTGAAGTATCGAAATATAAATCATTCTTCCTAAAAAATAATTTTTATAATAATAAATTATAAACCTTATAGAGATTATTGTGAGATAAGCAGTGTTGACAGTCTTAGTGTGTAATTCTTCTGCTTTCTGGTTTGCTAGTGTTTCCTCGGACATTTCTTCTATCCGTTGGAGGAGGTGTTGAGCGTATTGTTCGAATCAGATTCGGCTCTTGTTCGACCTGAGCTGGAAATTGTTGCTTGTCGATTCGAGGAGTTGATCGCATGAAGCGGAGTAACGATATTTCTTCTGATCAGTTGATCGACTTTTTCTACCTCTTGTCTCTTTTTGGGTTTTCTCCACGAAAAAAGTGAATTACTTTTCCGTTAGGCAAAAGAATTCGCTTGTTATCACCGTCGAACATCAAATTTTCTTGCTCGAGGAGGTCCTTTCCGATTACGCTCTCACATGGTAATGCGACTTCGGGCCTTACTATTTTACATGACACGGGGAACGTGTGTCCTCTTAATTTGAAGGTAGGCATTGCCAGACCGATTGTTTGGATTGATTCACCTTTCGAATCCTTTATCGTCCGTGTTGATCCGAATTTGACTGGTGTTTTGCTCTTAATTCTATTTGCTACTTCCTTAGATATCAGCGTGTCGTTTACGTTAGGATTGTCGTTACGTCTCTAGATTGTCTTCTGAGACGGCGGTGAAACTTCTATCTTCTGAATAGTTTGTATGTTCCCGCGATGATGTGTCGTTAGTCCTTCAATCCTTTCCTCACTTATAGCGGCCTTTAGTGCTTCATCAAAAGTCATCGGTTCTCGGGACATTACTCGTTGTCTTATTTTTAAGCTGATCCCGTTCAAAAACTGAGCCTTTAATCGTTCGTCCAACTCCTTTTCTTGTATGCGTTGGATAATAGCAGTTTCAGTGGCATCTACTCCTTCATGCTTTATTTCTATTTCTGCTGCAAGGGCTTGTAAACTAACGGCGTATGTTTGAACGTCCTCATCCGGACGCTGAAAACAGGCATAAAATTTGTTCAGACTGATTCGGAAAGGTTCTTTATCAAAGCGTTCAATCAGAATTTTCGTAAATTCTTCATAGTCTTCTACTTTTCTCTTGCGGCTATTCTTTCTAACGAATTCTCGAGCGATTCCGGTTATTCTTAATTTGGCTATCGGTAACATGTCCTTTTGTTCAAGCAGCTAGCTTTGCTATATCTGCCAATGATTCGAAAAACTCTCTTATGCGTGGATCCTCTGGCTTGCCTGAAAAACTAGGCAACACTAAGCTAGGGGACTAAACCACTTAGTCCTCCGAGTGTAGCACGCGGATTTTCGCCTTCCATTCTAACGCTAATATATACTAGAATTCTCTATCTAGCGTAATTTTGGAGTATTTAGACCTCACAAAATTTTCTCAGGAAACTTGTCTATCGCGGACAAAACTTGCGTTCCGAGGACACTGTCTACGACGGACAAACCTGTCTTATACACCCCACTTCTGTGACACCAATGTGAGATAGCAGTGGGTCAGGGGTTAATCTGGTACTGACCACTTAATCTGCACAGGCTGGTAAAGCCCGATCTCGGAGTCGTTCGGATGGCTAGGAGGGCAAATCGAGTGGGGAGTGCGTCGGTAAGTCGACTGGTTTCCTCAGATAGACAGGAGACAGATTTAATAAATAACAAAATAAAGGTTTATTCTTTAACTAAAGTTAATTTACAGGAGTATATATAAGGAAGTTACAGACTTAATGCTTAAATGAGGATAACACAAATCTATCTATAATGGCGATCTAACTAGTAACTATGCTGCGGGAAAGTTTACAAAGGCACTAGAGCAGGGGTGTCCAACCCGCAGCCCAAGGCAAGTTCCAATGCGGCCCAATAAACGTGTAAACAAAACTGACAAATTTTTATTTATTTATTTATTTTAACGGCATAAACCTCAAAAAGGAAATTTCACAAAGCCCTAAACCTTTATACATATTTTATTTTTTAATAGAAAGGTAATATTTTTAAATGCTTGAAATGTGTGAATGAGGAAGGAATACTAAATAAAGCTGAAGTCGTGACTGAAAGAATTATAGCCACAAATTCGGGGAAAAAAGCGAAAGGCAAAAAAATAAAAAGAATTCAGAAAGGTTGGAAAATTAAAGATCAATATTTGCATAACAGAATGTCTATTTCACCTTTTCACTTCATTATTTTTTGACCTTTCTGTCCTTTCTCCGAATTTAGGTCTACAATCGTTCGAATACCAACTCTAGCTTTATTTAATATTCCTTTCCTCGTTGAAAGATTTGGAAACTTTGCGCCAAATTTGGCTACCTTTTTTTAGTTTGGCGTAAAAAATATCATTTGGCGCATTGGCTACATTTTGGCCTACATATTATTTATAAATATATTTGTTGAATAAAAATGCACTTTAAAATTCTGTTTCGTAGTTTTTTTTTATTAATTAAAGACCCAAATAAAACAAATATTTGTGTTTTGCAAATAAATTTTTGTTTTTCTTTTTCATAATAAATAAATTTATCTATTTCTAAGTAGAAATTAAAAGTGTCTGTAGAAGTAATTTTTTAAAATATCCTTTTTCGTGATAAAGTTTTAAGACTTATTACTGTAATCTAGGCATGTAAATTCTTAAATATACAAGTATATTTAAGGATTGGGCCACGATAAACTTGTGGCCCAGAATTTTATGACCTTCCAATGTGGCCCATTGGAAAGGATGGACACCCCTGGTCTAGAGTGAGAGAGTTATATTGGCGGTCAGGTATACCTTATGTTGGATGACGGTATCAACGGTCATTCTGGACCATGGAAGCTGACTGGTTGTCACAGGCTTATGTCTTCTACCGGCTTCTCCTCGGACAGACTGGGACGGAGAAACTTGTAATCAGACCTTCCTGATGATCGCGCAAATGGACGATCGCCCTGAACGTCCCGTGACGATCGTTTTTATACGATCGTCGTTGGCACTGAATTGGTTGATCGTAGTTCACTCGTTATGCTGACTAATTAGCACGCGCACGTTGACTAATTAACAATCGGACGATGACTTGTCTTTCTTCCTTCGTACCTTGTGGATGTGTAAAATTTGACATCCTATCTATTTCCGTTATAACTTGCGATAAATTATTTTTTCATCCTCTAATGTAAAAATATGTTAAATTCAAAAATTTACGTCCTGTAAACCCTCGGGCTCACATTATGTTGCCCGTGTATCACACAATCTCTATTTAATAATTATGAATATTTCCTGTTTAACTTAAAAAACAAAACAAAAAATCTCATGAAAATAGACTTGAAGGTCTTGGAATCATTCCAAAACAACTTCAGGTTTTACTGCAGCAGAAATGCATAGATTTTAAAAGTATATATTATTTAGATTTTATTGAACACATGCAATCATTATTGCTTTAACCTATTATTATATATAATAATATGTATATTTTTTCTTAGTAATTAATAAAAAAATCGTTGCCATCATATAAATTACATTTAGAATTAAGAAAATATTTATTATCTTTAACAAATTAATCTTTAAAATTATGTACCTTTATAAGACGAGAGTAATAAAATATTTTTTACAAATACATTAATACAGGTTTATCAGTCAAAGCTTTTTTTCAATAATTTCGTTACAAATATAACGCTGCAATCATATGATATATACTCTAAACTATGAGATTACATTGCCATACTGTATTTCTATCGAAAAATCCCAAATTAAATTATTTTTTATAAAAAGTTATGTTTGAATTTATTTAATTTAATCTAGTAAAGCCATAAATATAAAAGTGTATTTTATGTTTTTTAGCATAATTTATATGTTTATAATACAACTTTTTTAATAGATATAATTACTACTTATGCAGAAACATAAATCTAAACATGTTGAAATACAATTTTAATTATTATTTTATTATTATAGTCGAAATTATTTTAATTTAGTATTCTTAATTGTTTTTTTTATAGTAATATAGATATACCTAAAATATTGATATTTAAGGTATGTTTAGGTTGTAAAATTGTTAATTCCCAAATGTCATCATTATTTTTAATTAATAATAGTAAATTTATTATACTATATATTTTCAAACAATTATTTGTGGTTTATTCTTCCAAATTCTGAAACTGTAACATAAAAAAACTGCAAAGACTTAAAATACTTATCTACAGTAGAGCGTCGTTTATCCGAAACGTCGGTTATCCGAAAGCATTCCAGTCGGCAAATTTAAATTTTTGCTAGTGCTGTGACGCTACAATCTTTGGCTATATCTTGGGCTACTCCAATATTTTTTTGTGGATGTGTGTATTTTAGCTGTGTGTGTGTTTTAACTGGCAGCACTGGCACTTCTGTGTGGTGTTTTTCTGAGATCTGTGTGTCGTGCTGAATCGAACGTTTTTGATACTAGATCAACTTTTAAAGTATTTTTTTGGTTTCTTTATTTTTCAATATATTTATTTTATTTGTAAAAAATAAAAAAATAATTTTTAACGATACGATACCACGATCATTCTTTTAAAAAGTTTTCGTTAGGCTTAACATCGACGAAAATTCAACGCAAAGCGACACGCAACAGAGAAAAATTTCAACATGGGCTAGGTTAATATACTTTTTCGTATATAATCAGTTAACCAAAAATGAAGTTATCCGAACAACCCCAGTCCCCAATTGATTCGGATAAACGATGCCCTACTGTATAAACAAAACTTAGAAAAATAAGCTTTTATATTTATTTTATATATATATTAGAAGCACCTACTCTTTATCAAAGCATATATGAGTGTTTTGGCTGCAATTTGAAAAACAACAAAAAAATGTAGACAAATCCCACGGCCAACTCAATATTGAGAATAGAGATAAATAAATGAGAACGGAAAAAAATCCAGAAACAATATTGAAAAAAGACTTCGACGAATTATATGGGAAATTCTGATGAAAACAGGAACTTACGTTATATCAATTCAATATTTTCCCCCGAAAGGTTTTAGATAGGTGACTGGAAAGATTCTCTTGGTAAAACGAAAACTACAAGGACAAGCCATTACTAATTTAACACGAAGACTATACATTTTAAATTAATTTAATGAAAAATATCATTCAAAATTGCATCCTGGCGTTTTGACGATGTCACAATTCATAATTGCTCATTAAATTATGAAAATTTAATGTTTTTATGTAATAATTAATAAACAAGGAATAATGAAGGGAAAAATTATATGTTTTTCTTTTTACTTCATTTCTCATTATTCACATTAATATATTTCAGACTTTATGCAAAATAAAACATTAAATTATTTTTGATGAAGTTTAAATTATTATAGTAAACGATATCTACAAATAAATAATTTTAAGTGATATAAATTTTAATATTATCCAAACTTGTAAACAATTACACCCTAGGTAAAAATTCCCAAATTATTACTTACACACTTGGGTGTTTAATTACACTTTGTAAAAAATTACACTCTAATAATGAGAAGTAGGGTAAAAAATTTCACCCTAGTTCTTATCGTTTTAAATTACTTAGAGTTGTTACTTTATTTGTAATTAATTTTCCTCTTTTGTTATTAAAATTTTGTTGTTTACTTGTTCAGTTAGTTGTGGCCAACCGAGTGCATAACGGTTACCTTATCACTTATCCGCATCTTCTCCACTCGTCATTTAATTAGTTCTTCTTTTAATGATAAAAAAAATTTATAGATCGTGAGTTAAACCGCGATTAGGACCTGATCGAAATCACACGATCTTGATTTCCACTTCCAATGCAAAAGGCCATCCTTACACGCAGTGAGCGTATCTAACGATTCGACAGGATCACACGTTGCTAACTTTTCGCTAACGACCCCCATGTAGTCTCACAGTGATAAAAAAATTCTCATCGAGTTTTATTACAGGGCGATAAAATCAACTGTAATAAAGATGTGTTTGTTACAGGTGGTCATCGCGTCAATACGTAAATTAACCTATAAAATCACAGCGTTATTATCGGAGAAAAGAGGAAAAATATACAAAATATAAAAGCAGCGACGAAATAAATTAATGAGTCATTAAAAATCGAAAATATTGTTTAAAATCATAGCTAATGTTCCTCGGTATTTAATAAAAAAGGTATACACTCTTGATTTGATAAAAACTATCGAAAAGTTATTGGGTTAAGTGAATTTATTAGATTCATTTCTTACTCATATCGAATTGTCTCGTATCATACTTATCCACGTTGTCGTCGTTTTACCAAATTCGTTTGCATTTTGAGTGCTAAATAACTGTACGCAGGTTGAACAGGGGTAATTGCCATTACCTGGTTTATATATACGTTAAGGCTGAAGCCCTCAAATCTGCTTGTAAACTGGATAATGTGCAACATTGGTAGATTGTCATTCGCTTTACCCAAAGTTAGAATTAGCCAGTTAATCCCAGTCTATGCCAGTGTTAAATATTTTCATCGGCAAATAAACCAAATCAAAATCAGTGCTGTATAAATATAATAATTAAGAAATTTATAGAACGGAAATAAACACTTGGAATATAAATGAGCGTTTCACGTGATTCGCTGTATGACAAATAGCACGTGTGACGTAAGCAAGTTTCTTTCCCATCCAAATGTCACGTGACTGATGACATTTGTGAATAAATCATAGAGTTTCGGATCNATCACATGAAAAAAATCAGATTTTTAAATAATATAAAAACAAATTAAACAAATTTTAATTCTGACAATTGTATGCCTGTAAATAATAATCTTTATATATTGTACTTACGTATTTGTGTGTACGTATGTATGTTTTTTACTGAAAGTGTAATCCTCCGATATTACTAGTTATATTTTCATTCTTCTTATAAAAATACACAACTATCTGTAATCTTGTCACTAATGTAAAAACGTTTTTGATATTTTAATTATTATATATTAATAAATACAAATATTGTAAACTGAATATTACTTTTCATCCTTAAAAATTGCTAACTAAAATAATATTTTCAATCGATTTAAAAAAATTTTTATTGTTTGTTCATTTCAGATAAACAATGAAAAATAAAAACTAAACTAGCACAACTGATCAGATTTCCCTTAAATTTTTTTCAGATTAAATATCGTTCTCCTATAGCACATTCAAATTGCAAAATGAAATTGGACTGCTTAAGAAGAATTTTCTGCCGTATTTTTAAAAAAATAGGAAAAACCGTTGGACGGCATCCATATTACTTTATAATTTTACCGATAATTCTGTCAATTACACTCTCCATATTTATCAGAACATTAACTCCCAGTAAGACATTTAACGATATAATAACTTCCGATACAGGAAAACTTTTTACAGTGAAAACATTCATAGAAAATACATTCTCATATGACACATCTCAATTTTCTGATAAGCTAAGAGCTCCTGATGTACCAAATTCTCTGATAATTTATCTGTTGGAAAAAGACGAAGGAAACATGTTTGAAAAAAATATACTTTCAGAAGTGAAATTGTTCGACGAAATCATACACAATATAAAATTAGAAACTGACGGAAAGACAATACAATATACAGATCTCTGCACACGTATACACAAAAAATGCTTTGAAAATCCTATTATCGAAGTAATATCAGAAGTGGGAATTGATTCCATACTAAAAAAGAGAAAGAAGCTAAAGTATCCTGTTGATATAGATTTGTTGTCTTTCACTTATAAAGCCTATTTTATGAATTTAGGGGGTGTTGCAGAAGATTATCACAACTTCGTAGAAAAAGTAAATGCCGTTATGTTAGTATATGCAACTGACGATAAAAATGAAGTAAAAAAACAAATTATTTACAGAATGGTCAGCTCATGTTTATGACACAATTCAAAAATATAATTTCACGTATATCAAAGCTGTTCCATATTCTGTTCCAATGATAGAGCAAGAGTTTCGAAAAGAATTTGATAGCACGAGACCAAAAATTGGAGGTTTGGTCGTAATTATGATTGTACTTTCGATATTTCTCAATATGACGAATAGCTGGATAAAAAGCAAACCACTACTTGGATTGGCAAGTGTAATCAACGCTGGCTTAGCTGTATCGTCATCTTTTGGATTAATGGCTGCATTAGGTGTTGAATTCACTTACTGGAATGCTACGATTCCATTCTTAGTTCTTGGTAAGTAAATCAAGGTCCCTGCAATGTACCTAAGCGATAACGCTGATATATTAAAAAGTTTGTATGTATTTCAGTTACCGAGATAGATGATGCTTTCGTATTAATAGCATGTTGGAGAATCACTGATCCCAAACATTCAATTCAAAAACGCATGGAAGTAACATATGGAGAAGCAGGAGTTTCTATTACTTTAACTTCACTCACTAATTCCATTTCGTATTACATCGGGATGATGGCTCCTTTCTCTTTCATTCGAATATTCAGTTATTATACTGCAACTTGTGTCGTTTTGAATTTTGTTTATCAAATAACGTTTTTCGGAGGATGCTTGGCTATAAGTGGATATAGAGAACAACGAAATCTTCGATCCAAAAAATTTGTCAGATGTGGTAAGTTGAAATTCATTTATAAAGAAAGATAACATTTTATTAAATTAATTACTATAATTTTTGATATTTTATATAAAGTTTGAAAGGAACTTTTAGATTACAGGAGTAATACCTGTTACCTGAGTTTTTTGTTACATAAGTTTATTTTAGTTAGTTCATATTCTTGCATCTAAAGTACATATAGAATGTTACTGTTTTAATGAGCTTTCGCATTATACTACAAATAATTAATTTATTAATACAAAATTTATATTTAATCGTACATTGATTCTGCTTAATATAAATGTTTGTAGTGGAAAAATGTCTATTCTAACAAGTAACATATACGATAAGAAAACCGAATAACCGAATAAAATCAGTATTTTTTAGTTGACAGTGTTTGTCACTTGAAAGTTTTTGTCAGTTATAATTGAGAAACGCTAGAAAGAGCGAGCAGAATCACACACTCGTAAAAATCCCACGAAAAACCGAAAAAGTTGGATAGAATTCAATGATGCAGAACATGTACAGTACAAACAGATATATTTTTGCTGTCGGTTTTTGTTTCATTTTTTATTTTTTTTATTACATTGATATTGCTTTCTACATTGAGTTTGAGAAGTTTTTTCTCGATGTAGATACCTAGATTAGTTTCGAAACTTCGTTTTGTACATTATAATACATTGCATTAATGGAAATGTACAAAAGCGCAATCATTTGTACGTTATCGTTAGAAATGTTGGTCCAATAGAAATTCTGACATATCCGAAACATTATAAAAATTTTAATAATAGGGAGATTAAATAAATATGTGCAGGCGAAAAAATGAATATCTATACAATGTTAGTATCCAGTTTGTCACATATTCAATGATATTTCTTTTCATGATATTTGAAAGGATTAAAAATATATTCAAACAGCGTGTACAAATAAAAACAGAGTATTTACAATGAATATGTCTGACAGATCGTGATAGTAAGAAAGTTTCAGTATTGGAAAACAATAATCTATCAAAATTATGACACTTTCGGTATTTTCCTTTGGAATGGTTGACAGTTTTCTTTTTTGAAGTGAAAACCATTTTTCGATTTTCAAAGCTTTGAAAAATATAAATAAAGATTTTAATTACTTACAAACTTTTCGCAGTGAAAAATTTTTTTTTGTTATTTTTATATTAAAATGATTACGGTGTATTCGAAGTTTTTCTCTGTTTTCATGTTAAAAAGTTTTAATTAAAGCTTTACCTACGGGTATGAAACATGTTTCTCTTCAATGCCAACAGAGACGTTTACGTGAATTTAATGACAAATTCTTTTATGACACTTTTGCAATAATTTCATTCTTTTCGATAGATAATTATACAAATAAAAATTCATAATACGAACTTAAAAAGTTAGACTAAAGCCTAACAAATTTGAGAGATTACACTAAGTAATATTGTACTGTATTGAAAATTGGTATTGTTTTTTTTTGCCGCTTTTAAATGTTCCTAGTTTCACTTAGCTCTGATACTACAACGCTTACGAATGTAAACTGTTTCCATTATCGCTGCAAGAACAAAATATACCTTACACCTGAAGTGGCAAACATTTCTCATGAATGTCCAAGGATGCACATCCAAAAATTTCATTTAACATGAAAAATATCATGTGATTCGTAGTACCACTTGTTTTTGAAAACTTTTGTCGGATTTTCATCTAACTGGCTTTTGTAATCAGCTTCATTTTATGTATCAATTATATCGTTTTCACTTCATTTTTTTGGTTATTGTTATTGAAAGTCTGAAACCTCGGTACATATAATTATTTCAAAATATAAGTATGCTTATTCTACGTCACACCTACACAAAACTTTTCGCTATTTTGTTATACACAAACATAACGACAATATAATAATAATAAACCAAAACAATAAGAAAAGTGCTTCACTGCACACTCACGCTCACTACTCGTTTATTACAAAACTAAAATAATAACACAATAACTCTAGTTCCGTTTAATTTCAATTTATTGCTAAATAGAAAATATTTTTCGATTTAAATAAGAAACAAATACCAATTTTCTGCTACATTTCACACAAGATCGGCACAAGTCATCACCTTCAATTAATTCTACGTAGAAGTATCAGTTTGAACCGTAATCACTTAGTTTACTACCTATTGAAAATTTAGAAAAAGTTTGATAAATTTTATATAATATTTTTGAGTTTTCAGTATGTTTTGCTTCATATATAAATTTCAAACGTTTTTATTTTAGAACAAAATGATGAAGATAACGAGAATAATAACGCCAAAGAAGAAGAATTTACTATGGCACATTTTAGAGATTCATTAGGAAAGATAATTTCCAACCCAATAGTAAAGATAAGTGTTATTATAATTTACATCATTAACTTATCATTTGGAATATGGGGCACATTTCACATGGGACATGGCATTAAGTATGAACGTTTATTTGCAAAAAACTCTATAATTACAGAAGGGCAAAGTATTGGTCTAAAGTACTTTAGACGTTATTCATATACATTTCAGATAATTATTAATGAAACGTTGGATTACTCAGATATAAATGTACAAAAATCGATAGAAACCTTGCTGGAAAAATTCGAGAAACATCCAAATATCGCTGGGGAAGAATTCACTGTGTCTTGGTTGAAATTCTACAAAGAATTTCAGAGAAGTCCCGTAGCAAAATTTTCATTACAAGGCTACAATATGTCAAACAAGCAGGACTTTATCGATGGACTTCGCGATGTGTTCTTTAATATCCGAGCTGCTCAATCACTATCTAATGACATCGTCTTTAATAACAACAAAACTGACATTTTATTTAGTAGGTTTTTTATTATGGGAAAACATTAAGAGATTTATTGAAAATTGCTGAAAATTCCGAAATTCCTGTACTTGTGCATTGTATTTTGTCTGGTTTTATCGAGCAAGGCATTATCATAGGAGAAATGATTCAACAATTATTTTGGATAACTGCCATATTGATAGCAGCAGTTTTTTTACTGTTTGTACCGAATTTACTAGTTGCAATTACTGTAGCAATATCTGTCGTATCGGCAATGGTAGAAACATTAGGTTATATGTCGTTTTGGGGAGTCAACTTGGATATTATATCAATGATGAGCCTTATTCTGTGTGTGGGATTCAGCTTGAACTATCCTGCTCATATTTCGTACGCATATGTCATGTCGCAATGCGAAACACCAAACGAAAAACTAAAAGATTCTCTGTATCGTATTGGTTTTCCAATACTTCAAGGATCATTGACCACAGGAATAGGAATAGGAATTGATTTTATATTCTGATGTATATTTTCTTTGCACATTTGCGAAAATAGTAGTACTTGTTGCTATGGAAACGGCTTTTCATGCTTTGCTTTTTATTCCTGTCATTCTTTCTATCATTTATGCTATTTTCAATAATTGATTTATTGGTTGTCAAGTGGAAAATCTTTATCTTATACTAATTTTTAAAAACTGTAGGTAAATTGGTGAAGGTTGTGTGTAATTGCGGTAGTAGTAGTAATAGATTCTCTTATGCTAAGTAGTATACTAGGCAGCAATTGTCTTCAATTACTTTCAATCTTGAGATATGGCTATAGCTTTCTTCCATGCGAAGTATACCCGAGGCTTTCTCATTGTCGAATCAATTTCACTGGTGCCTTAGCAATCCTATTATTCTGTATATAAAAAAATGTGGTCGGCAAGTTGTACTCGTTTCAAGCGATAATGCTGTGAAGTTTACACATCTCACTTCTTTAGAGGATTTATTTACTGGAGATATGATCTAAATATCGCTCCTTTAGAATTCGTCGTAAACATCAATGTGGAAGATATCTAGCCTTTTTAATTGTTTTCTGAAGCCTTCAAGGACTCACTAGCATAAATAGCTATAGAAATCACGATAGAAGTAAACAAACGAAATTTCGTTTACAAAGAGATGGAACAGATCAGACCAGAAGACGGTCGCTGCCCTTCTAACGAGGCACTTTACAACTACTTTCGTTTCACCATTATGGAAAAAAATGCTACTTACGTAAGTGAAACTCTCGACCTTTTCCAATTGTTGTATGCTTGGCCAGCAATTTGCGTTTCAGAAGAGATATGTACGGGCAAAACTTTTGAGTACGCGGCGGTTATTGTAAGGACAATTTTGTCTGCTTCCTGACTCAATGTGGCTATGGCATGATGTAGTATTATCTCATTATTTTCCCAATAGGGCAACATCGACAACTAAAATCAAATATCTAATACGATCTTGGTTAGACCAGTAGATGTCGGCCCCTATACGCGCAATGTGCCTATCTGCCTGTCGGAGAATCGGGGGCGACAAGATAGAGGAAAGGAGACAGAACAGAACCCTGCACGACTTTAATCGTAATTTTTAAGAAGTCGTTACTGCCGTTGTCAGACTTGACGCAACTGCGTAAGTGCAGATGTAAGGTCTTGAAAATAGTGAAAAAGTTTGCCGGCACACCATACAGCCGCAAATTTTATCAGAGAAACTCACGGTGATCACTGTCAAAATCCTTTTTGAAATCAATGAATTTGAACGCCAATGAGAATCGATACTCTGAGCATTGTTTGATGATATTTCGAAAGAAGAAGTTTTGCTTGCTGCACGATCTTTCCGATGTAAAACCCAGCTTGCTTCTTTCGCAATCGCTGATCGAAGGCAGTGCTTAGGCATCGAAGGAAGACCACACAACATGCCTATACAGGCACAGAAAGGAGTGTGTGACCTTGTCAGTTGGTACACTCGGAGACATCTCCTCTCTTAAGATATTTGATTATAGTGCCCTTTCTCCAATCCTCTGAATCTTTCCCACAATTTAAGCATCTGTTAAACAGTAGCGTTAACTAGTTCAACATGGGCTGTTCTCAATGCTTCAAAATGTTAGCCGTTATTTGGTCCAAACCGGCTGACAACCTCTTTCGCAGAGCCGGATTTTGGGCGATTAAAGCGATATGCGCCAATCGAGCCCCGCGGTTAAAGGGGCCCCGCAGCATATCAAAATTGATATAATTAAAAATATTTATAAATTACAGAATAGATTAAACAGTTTAGCGATCATGTCGATTGAGACTCAAGAAGCAAGCCACTTGGATTTTGATACTATTTCAGAGAATATTACAGAACAAGAACTTCGAAACGTGTAAAACATCTTTTTATAGGTTTATATTTAATAAAATTCAGTTATTTTCATTCATCAGCATAGTAAACATTTTTTCATGGCAAAAGTTTTTGTAGATATATGCGTTTAAAAATATAGAAATACTAAAACATATCTATATACGTATATATTCAATAAAATTCGTTGTTTTTATATTTGGCTAAGGTTTTTTAATGTAGAAATTTATCTACTTTATTAGTAATGACTTTTGAATTTTATAATTGGATTTTGGATTTTGTTTTAAATAAATATTTAAAATCTATATTTCAATAAGTAAATCAATTATTAGTTAATTTCGTTATTTAAAGTTTGAGTGTCCCGCGGAAAAAAAAATTCAATCACACCTCCCATCTATGACATCTGGACCTGCAGTTTATGCTCTCAATTGCAAACTTCACTTCTTCATAGGGAATATCACTAGTGTCCACCCTGCAGCTCATGCCATGTATTTTTAACATCAGATCGTTTGACGGTCAATTTTGTTTGATTATATGTTTCCTGGAAATATTCCATCCACCTTCTGTTCTGCTCATCTCGAGCGATTAGAAATTTCCCGTTCTTATTTTTTATTACAACGTAGTCATCATTCCAGTCATATCATTGACTATGCGGTATACGGCCTTGGATTCATTTCGATCGAAAGCCTCTTGCGATTCACCGCCATTTCGTTCTAACCGTTGCTTCTTGCTTTTCCGAAAACTTTTCTTTATAACGTCTATCTAACTCGACATATCTTTGCCTTTTTTCTTCATCTCAACCATTGTTTTAACCTGGTCACTTTTAAATTTTGCGGCTTTTTTCTCATCAATTAGTTTCCAAGAGCGATCTTGGATCCACTGATTCTTTCCTATCCCTCGACGTTTTTTCAATGATATTTTGCCCACATTACGTGACAATGTATCTGAAATTTCTTTTTATTGGATAGATGATCTATCATCTCTCCAAATAAAAAAAATCTCAACTAGGGAAAAGAGATTTTGTAACTCCAGAGTAAATTCTTCAACAACGATTGGATCATTTAATTTTTCTATCGCGAATGGTTTTTTTACTATGACCAGGTTTTGATTACTTAGTTTGAGCTCAATACTTGAGCTTAATTAACTAGGTAATGGTAAAATCTGATATCTAAACTTTTGTAAACCTCACATTTCGCATTGATGATTTACTCGTTTTACTAATACAGACAAAGTGTATCTGATTCAACGTGCATCTCTCTGGAGAACGCTAGGTTTTTTATGGGTCAGTCGTTGTTGGAATTATATGTTCCCAACACACCGTTCTGTTCACAAAAAAAAAAAAAAATTGCTGTTTTCGTAGCACTCATAATTTTTATAGGGACGCGCAACCCTTAATTATACAGTGTATCAGGTAAATATTTTATAATATTCAAACACCGTTTTCAATTTTTCTGTTAATTGTTTGTATAGACGATTATTGTGAATATCTCAAATTATTGATTTAAAATATAAATTTACAGCTTAATCTATTACAGAAAAATTTTTTTGAAGTCTATTTTTCAAAGAATTTATCACTGCATAGAAGTTCCGTATTAATTTAATGGGTTTTTTGTAATGGGTTATGTTATAATTATTATTTTGTATGAGAATATGTTTATATATGTAACCTATAAGTATATGAAATTAAATTTTTATGTCATAAAGTGTAGTTCTATTATGTTTCTGTTATTCACAACTGCTTCATTGAATGCTGTCATAGGTAAGCAAACATTTTTCATGATTGGACAGAGTGAACTACATTTAAGTGGTTAATTTAACTGAATTATAAAATGAATAAAAAATTTATCAGGTCAATTTACCTGAAACCAAGTTACTGTTTTAACAACTTGGTGAAAAACTATTTAGATATAGAGAAGTTCGCCTCATTGTGCTGCAATTTGACAAAAATTGTAGACCTGTAAATTCCCACTGTCTGTTGTTCTTTAATCTGGTGAAAGCGATTAGATACATGAATGATTTGACAGGCTATGGGCATGAAGCCTCCAATAACTATACAGAAGTTCACGTTATGCCAATTCAGATTTCCTTGTTAAAGGTGTTGGATAGATGATCGAAGCGACTATTTTGTTAAAGGATAAGTAAAATGTACAGGCGCAAGCCATTTTGAGGTGGCAAGCATACATTTTAAATTTAGTAAATTTATGATATGATTAAAAATTACACTTCGGCATTGTGACGATGCCATAATAAATAATTGCCTGTTTGAAATGACTTTATATTTAATTCTTTAGCTATCTTGAGAACACATTAAGAAATGTGTTTTAAATCTTATTATTTAATTTTGTTTATAGAAGGTTATTAACTTACAAATATAAACAAAACACCAAACTCTTGCTGAGCTTATTATTACTTTAATTTCAAACGTTTTCAGCCCAATTTCAATAGGCCATCTTCAAGAACTATTCGAATACAACTTTCGAATAACTTTTAAATTTAAACTTTTAACATAAACTGTAACTATTAACTATTTAACATAATCTTAAATATCACAGTAAACCATATGAGACGAGAAATAATAATTTAAAAAATGAAGAAGGTTTTAGAGCTGTGTTTACGATTGATCTATTACCGAAAACAATTAGAAAATTTGAAAACGGTATAATTAATTTAGATATTTCAACTGGAGATGGTACACACTGGGTTTGTTATTATAATGATCCCAAATATCACTTCATTGAATTCTTCGATCCTTTTGGAGTATATAAGTTAAAAAATGTAAGATTGAAAAAAGAGATAATTCCAAAAGAAATCATAAAATATTTAAAAACATCTAGAAAAGAAATAAGATATAACTCTAGTTTTATTCAGAATCCTACATCTGTTAGATGTGGTTACTATTGCATGAAATACATAGTAGAAAAAAATAAAGGAAAATCTCCCATTGAAGTTTTATACTCATTTACACAAGAACCGAGCGAGTTTAATGAGAATTCTGTTTTATATAAATGAAACTAATAGAATTAGATTCGAAAAATGCTGATAAATCAGAAGCCTTTACAATTGAGATTAAAACTCCAATACCTGTAAATACAGTAGATCCCCCTATAAGACGGTAGATACGTTCCGTTCTTTATGAATCAATTTTGTAGGAATCATAGTTTACGGACTACGGCTGTTTGAAAGGTTTTCTTTCATAAAATTAATCGATTCTAGACTAATTCGACTCAACATTTCCAAAATACGTATATTTTTTTGNTTCCTCAGCCGTATCTTTACAAATATAAACAAAACACCAAACTCTTGCTGAGCTTATTATTACTTTAATTTCAAACGTTTTCAGCCCAATTTCAATAGGCCATCTTCAAGAACTATTCGAATACAACTTTCGAATAACTTTTAAATTTAAACTTTTAACATAAACTGTAACTATTAACTATTTAACATATTTTTAAATATCACCGTAAACCATTAAATATTTAACTAAAAAATTTTAACATATTATATGATAAACATAAATAATATAAAATAATAAAAATATATATACAAAAATATATAAAAAATATAAAGCTTACTATAACAAAAATATACATTAAACCAGTAATACACAACTGCCATAATTTTACGGGTTTTTAATCCCCATTTCCTTTTGTATTATGTACTTCCATGCCGTTGGAAGAGCATCAGCATCCTTGGCGTTTAGACACTTGCTATTTATCTTACTCTTATGGATTTTGAAAGCATGTACCCTTCCATGAATTTAACATCTTGTTTCAATACTCTTGTTGAATTTGTGGTACAGCATAATCCAGGATTAACAGCGTATATGGAGGGCTTAAATATATTGGCGGATTTGATGTGTTACCAGTTCTTTTTTACGTTCAATGGGACGGTGTACAAACAAAGAAAAGGAGTCCCAATGGGTAGTCCCATGTCGGGACTCTTATGCGAATTAGTGGTACGTCAACTAGAAAAGGAGGTCCTAGGAAAATTCATGGAGGACATTGTATTATACAAAAGATATGTAGATGACGTGTTGATAATTTGGAAGGATAACCGAAGAATTGAGGAATTTTTAAGTATGATAAATAACAATAAGCATGGGTTAAAACTAAAGCTTGAACAAAAAAGCCATACAAATATCCATTTTTTAGATATTAACATAAGATTCAAACAAGGATATGTACAAACGGCAGTGTATCTAAAACCCACACATGCTCCACTATATATCCCGGCATGGTCTAATGATCCGATTAAATACAAAATGTCTTCGTTTAGGTCGCTTATTAAAAGAGCATTCTTATATTGCACCAATGTACAAGATAGAATTAGCGAGATTAACAGAATCAAGAATATTGCAAAAAGTTTAGGATACAAAACATCTACAATTAATGGTTTGGTCAAAGGTTACAAGCAAGGGACAAACAAACGGAATAAGCCAAAAGATAGGTTTAATAAATTTACATACAACAGGAATGTAGAAGGAATAATGGAAGAGTTGTGTAAATATAAGAGCACAAGATCTATTTATAAAAGAGCGCCGAACATCTACAAGTTACTAAGGAATGATAAGGACAAGATAGGAATGAAGGAAAAAGCTGGGGTTTATAGAATTCCTTTTGAAAATCAACAATTAGGAGTAGAAAAAGATTATGTGGGCGTCACCACAAGAAACCTGGCGGTTCGTTTAAAGGAGCATATGTATGACGTTAGTAAAGGGAACAACAACACTATCTTGGCAATCATGGCGCAAACAGATGGTGCAAGTGTTAAATGGGATGAGGCACGAATTGTTAAACCGGTCCATTCTCCGACTATTGCCTTTGGCATAGAAAAAATGGAGATTTATAAGAGTAAGATAAATAGCAAGTGTCTAAACGCCAAGGATGCTAATGCTCTTCCAACGGCATGGAAGTACATAATAGAAAAGGAAATGGGGATTAAAAACCCGTAAAATTATGGCAGTTGTGTATTACTGGTTTAATGTATATTTTTGTTATAGTAAGCTTTATATTTTTTTATATATTTTTATTATTTTTTATATTATTTATGTTTATCATATAATATGTTAAAATTTTTTAGTTAAATATTTAATGGTTTACGGTGATATTTAAAAATATGTTAAATAGTTAATAGTTACAGTTTATGTTAAAAGTTTAAATTTAAAAGTTATTCGAAAGTTGTATTCGAATAGTTCTTGAAGATGGCCTATTGAAATTGGGCTGTAAACGTTTGAAATTAAAGTAATAATAAGCTCAGCAAGAGTTTGGTGTTTTGTTTATATTTGTAAAGATACGGCTGAGGAAGTGAGAATAGGTTATTAACTTTTAAAATAAAAATGACGTTATTTGTTTAATATATTCAAATACAATAACATAATCAATGGAAACGATTTAACACTTTTATACTACTAAATTTATTTTTGTGAAGAAATTCAACTCTAAAAATTTAATTCTACTCTTTAATAAACTAATTTCAGTTATTTTAGATTACAGCGGTGAGTATGTAGTTCTTAATTAATAGGGAGACAGTGAAATCGCGACTGTTTATAAGAAAACAATTAAAAATACTTTAAATTTTACTGTCACTCATACAACAAGGTTAATGTATATATATACGTTAACCTTGTATGAGTGACAGGAAAATTTAAAGTGTTTATATATATATAAACTATAAATAAATATATATATATATCAAACGATGTTTGTTTGTTTGTTCGCTATACACTCCCAGGGCGCTGTACAAATTTTTACGAAAAGACTTGACAGCTTTGCTTATATACTCCTAACATAAAGAATGTTGTACAATTTACCCCTAAAATATTTTTTGGATTTTCGTATATTAATTAAATTTTATCTACATTGAAATCACTGATCTACATGTTGCGCTATCTATTGGCGAAAAATTTACATAATAAACTAAATATTATTCTTATTAAAAGGAATATAATTTTAAAATATATTATATATATAGATATATGTAATTACTGCTACAATGATATAACATGGAATAGAAGCGATATATCATTACTGAGAAAGGTGAAATCATTACTTGGCCACGTGGAATCCAAAGTTTTACTTTGTGAAAAACCTATTACTATTTAATTTTCTACTTCTAAATACAGTAGAGCGTCGATTTTCCGAATCAATTGGGGACTGGGGTTGTCCAGATAACTGATATTTCAGATAACTGATTTACGAACGAAAAAATAGTTTAACGTATCCGATGTCGAAATTTTTCTCAGTTGCGTGTCGATTCGCGTTGAATTTTCGTCGATGTTAAGCCTAACAAAGACTATTGTATCGTAAAAAGTTATTTTTTTTTATTTTGTACAAACAAAATAAATATATTGAAAAATATAAAAACAATAAAAAACTATACTTCAGATGTTAATTTAGTATCAAAAACGTAAAATATTTGAGTAGCCCAAGACATAGCCAAAGATTGAAGCGCCACAGCACTGGCGAAAATTAAAATTTTCCGACTGAAATTCTATCGGATGATTGACTTTCGGAAAATCGACGCTTTACTGTACTCTTTCATTTCTAAATGGTACTTTTTTTATTCTAATAAATGTCTTTCGGTAACCGATTGGATAAAACACCGATCATTGGTAGTTAGTTTGTTGTGGATTCAGGCATAAATAACGATCTGGCCATGTGGAGTTTTCCTAGTTATCTTAACCTAAATAGAGTTCAGTTCCCCTAAAAGTCTTCCTAAAATGCATCCACTCGTCACTTCGCTCATGTGTCGCGTTGCAGTAACTAAACAAACCAAACCAATTTTAACGAGCGATGATTTATTGTGACATCGTCACAATTCCGGGATTTGTCACATTGACTATTTGTCACATGTTTTTCATTTTTTCTATTTGTGGTTTTGCTTCTGGGCATCATACTTTTTTGTCAGAAAAAGAGTCGTACCGGTCATCCGGGCATTTATCTAACTTCGTTCGGATGAAAACTGTGAATTAAATTAATATGACCGAGTCTAAGCCTGAAGTTTTTATACAGTTAATCCTAACCTTTTTCCTCAAAGCTTTCTTCATCTGGTTCCACCTACATGAAAGTAATTCTTTTCTGGAGATTGAGGAGGTGCAGACAGAGTCACATACAGACTGACAACAGTCTGAAATTTATTGCTCTATAATTTTTTCAAATTACAGTCCAATAAATTTTCAATAAACGTGATATTTAATGAAATATCCTTCCCACATAATTTATACAGTTTGTTGCAAAAATATAAACATTTTTTATAACATGAAATATTTTAAATATACATAGCTAGATGACTCTTACCTATGAAAAACGCCTTATCTCACGGAGAATTATTTATTAACCGTAACGAACGTTTTGAACCTGTTCTAAAAACCATCTTCAGGTATTTAAAAATTAACTATATTGATAACTGTTTTTTTTGGTACGAGAACACATTTAAAATACAAATGTTTTTGTAATATTAAGGTATTTGTATCCAAAGTAATATATATACAATTTAAAATATCAAAATAATAAAACAGATAAAAACGTTGGTTGAAGGTTAAAAACGTTCCTTACAATTAATAAAGAATTTTCCTAAGATAATGTGTTTTTGTGTAGGTATAACATAAGAGCAATTAATCTCAGTTTTACAAGATTTTTTATTTAAACACGTAATATGAAGTTATTCGGATGTCAAAGTTAGCAACTCGATCATATGTGGAGCTGTCACAACCGCTCTAACACGTATCAGTTTTCAAATTTTAATATTAGACCAAAATTAATTAGTAGTGGTTTACTATCCTTTTTTCCGGGAAATGTTCTACGACTACTTTTGCTCGAATTATTTCGACTCCCTTCCCTAACAGTCTCTAATCAGCGGTATGGTAAAATTGGAATTAGAAATTCTAAAATACGAGGTTACTAGCACGCGCAAAATGTGATTTAAGTGATTTTAATGATTTTATTTAAAATTTGGCATTCTGTACGAAAATCATCAGTCTAACAAGTGTTTTCTGGTTGGTTTGAAGTTGGTCCATGGCCACCTGTAAGAGATTTCTCTAGTATGACGAAGATCCCCCACCACACCTGTCTCCACATGGCTTTTTTCAATTTTGTGTCTGGGTCCATTATCTTTGAATGAGGGGTCTGTAAATTTATGGTGAAGTTAATCGATGCCAGTAGTATAATAATGTTCCTTCTGCCCCAAACATAAATTTTAGATTTTTAAAAATCAGTGAATTTAATCAAAATTCAACGAATTTAAACAAGAATTATAAACCACTGAAAATCTCGTTGATTACAAAAAAGAAAATATATATATATAAAAAACAAGTCAAACAAACTCTATAATATGTGCTTTATAATTATTCCCACAATTTTTCTTACCCTTATAAACAAATTTAAAATTACTCATCTCCTCTAAATCTTCATCCCTTAATTTTTTATTAAATCGATCAGGTAGAAAAACTTGAAATTCATTCAATTCTTCATCCTTAAAAACTACTATTTTTTCCCTCCAAAACGAGTGCATATTGTTTTAACATAATCAATCGAATATTCATAATCAATTTCCAACACCCATAATTTCTTTGTTGGAGTATTTTGAACCTTTCCAATATTGTTTAGTTTTTTCTTTGTGTCTATTTATATAGAAAAAAAATTATTCAATATAGAAACTATCTATCAATAGGAAAAAATTTTTCTTGAGGTGTACATAAAAATCTACCCTAAGGTGTATCAACATAATCAAATATATGTAAATACCCTCTTTCATCTTTCCAAATATAATAAAACCTTTCTTTCTCACCGTATCGAATTAATACCAACTCAATCCTCATTTATTTATTACAAATTCATGCCAACAATGAAACAACAATATTTTTATAATTATTTTCAACAAATTTGTAAGAGAACTTTTTATTCAAAATAACATCACACCAATCAATTTTGTTTTTATGTGTTATAGTAAAATCTTCGGATAATTTTTGATATTTAATAACTATTTTCCAGTCTAATACTTTTCAACGATCTAAGTCTTCGAGTAATTGTTCTGATATGGTTTGATATCTTAAAATTAATTTTAAACTTAATTTTAGAGCATATTTCCTAATAAACTCATTAACTAATTTTTGATATTGAGATATAGCATCCCAATCCACTTTATTTTTATATTCTTCAATAAATTCAGAAGATAATCTTTGATGTGTAGAGATGAGTTTCCAATCAACCTTTTCATTATATTGTCTTATAAAATTTTCTGAGAGGGTTTGATGTTCTGATATTTTTTTCCAGTTTACTCTATCTTTAAATTCAATAATAAAAATGTCAGACAATTTTTGATTAAAAGATATTGAATCCCAATTAATTCTATCTTTAAATTCTCTTATAAAATGTTCTGATAACTTTTGATATATAGAAATCAAATCCCAGTTAACTTCATCTTCAAATCTCTTATTAAATCTTTTGTTAAATTTTCTCGTTTTGAAAAATTATCCCAATTAATAGCCCTCTTTACTCTAAAGTCCATTTATATAAGAAAAAATTTATGTCCTAATGCTAATGTGTTAATTCCATCCTCCAATATATATCTCTTATCATCATGTGGGGATAAAGTCTTCTTGTTTACTTTTATTGAATAAAGTTCATGTTTCTTGCTTCTAATTAGATTCATTGTTCGGGAATGCTCTGTTTTATTAAACAAACAGTCTTTATAATCATGAAATGATATCCTATATTTAACAACACATTTCTTTACTCCTTTTGATTTCTTAGAAACCTGATCATCTACTTTTAAGGCATACATTTTTGCTCTTAAACCAACAAATTCTCTTATTATTTTTCCATTATTTTCATCCTTCATTTTACCTAACACCTTCTTATTAACTCTCGGTATACTATATTGATTATTCTCTAGATAATCGGATGTATTAAAGTAGTCAATCATTTCTTTCATATCCTGATAGAAATCAAAAGTTTTTATATCATAAATATAAGAATCAGTGTCTTGATATAACAATTTTATATTATCTCCATATTTAGGTTTCATCACATTATAATGAAAATCGTACATCAAATGCTTCGAAAGATCTAATATACTCATTCCCACATAGATGGGTTTATTAAAGACTATTTTTTTCTTATACATGTGAATAGCACATAGGTTTTCAGTAAATATGGTTCGATGTTTAAAGTTCGGCTTAGCGATTAATTTTTCTACTTTTTTTTACGTCACAACATAATCGTATGTTAACACGATTTCTTATATTTTCCATTGTCTTTCCAAACACAGAGTTGTTCATTAGTTTAAAAAAGTCCTTTTCAAAATCATTAGTTGCTTTAGTTCTCATTTCTGTATTCAGATCTATGTATTTCTTTAACCAATCAGATTGTTTGAATTCTAATACTCTGTATCTTTTTGAGTTTCATCCCCATTTCAAAATATTGTTTAAGATTTCTATAATGACGAACATACTTCTTTTTATCATATAATGTGGTTAATAATTTAGATTCTTTGATCCATCTGGTATTCTGTTCTCTGGAGCTAAAGGTAAATCAGAATGATAATTATGTAATTCTTTTGGATATTTCAAATCAACTTCTAATATATATCCTTTTTCATTGTCATCTGGAATTTTTATCAGGATTTTTTCTTTTTCTTCAAGAAAAATATCCGCTTTTCCATACCATTGATCATTACAATGAGATATACTCCTATGAAAAGAATACCATTCAAATCCTCCATAAGGTAAATATTGACTCATAGCCCATCCATATAAGTTATTTGCATCTAGATACATCAAATAATTAGATTCCTTGTTTTTATCATAATCCTTCATATACTTGTTATTTGCCTTTCCATATCTATTACAACATTGAGAAATTCCTCCTCTTATTCCTTTTTCTACCATTAAAATCATATCATAATCAGTTAATAAATCTAAATGTACATCAGTCATCTTGAACATTGCTTCCCATGATAATCCAGGTGCTGTATAATACCATGCTGGGTCTAATTTATAAGTTTTCATGCATACGTCTCTAAAATTCTCAAATATATCAGACAATATTAGAACGTCTGTTTTCACATATAAATCAGAATATTCACCCATATTTTTAATGTTAAATGCTTCAGTAGTAGCAGAGCACTGTAATACCACAGGCTGTGAAATAGTATTAAATTCAGTAAAACCCAATATATATATAATAAATAGTGATGTAACGAATATTCGGTTACTATTCGGTATTCGGCCTATTCGGCCTATTTTTCGCTATTCGGCCGAATACCGAATATTTAATCACTAATCGTCCGAATACCGAATATCTAAAAGCAGGAGTCAGAAATAACAAAAACACAATAAATTAATCATTTTGGTATTTACATTTAATGTTAACGGGTTAGTGTTGTTTGTTTATATTTAATTATAACTTACAACATACACAAAATAAAAAAAAGAAAATAATATTAGTCACATGTATTGACAATTTATAATTACAAAAATCAGCAAATTCGTTCGAGAATCGTCGCACACATGTGAGGGTCTGACCCTGCCTATCCTTTTTAAGCGCTCGTCTTTGCTCTTTCTTTTCTCTTTCCTCTATCGCTCTAGTCCACGTATGCCTATGCATACATCATAATACGACCTCCCGATACTTTCGATTCGTCACTTTTCCGTCGTAGATTTCCAATTTTATAATTACATTACTCACAGCCTGGTGATAACGGAGAAAAGAGACAGAGAAAACGTCAGTATAAGTCACAGTTATGATTTTAACAGACTTGAGACAGCTCGGTAGCCTGAACGGTCCCAGGTTTTCGCCCGTGCACGTTACGTTTTTTTTATTACAAGCATTTAGCTTTCCGAAGTCCTTATGACAACAATTGTTTCGCATTGACAACCGCGAATTTCGCGCCAATGAGCTGCCTCGACTTGTTCGATTATGTTATCGACTCAATTTCATATTTATTTTCACATTTTCACTTCGCGGTCCTTCTCTCTTCTTTTTCAGTTATTTACACGTGTAGGTCATTTCATTGTTATCCACATTTGATATCATTACTTATCACATACTGCCATGACGCTTGTGTCTGTCCGCTTCAACTGTCAACAATTAACGAGATTGGAGAAGCGTAGTGACAGCAAGCCAATAGAGAGCAGGGTCCTTGCCATAATGCGGTTTGCGCGCCAATTATCGTAGTGCGTTAATCGAGCCGAATAGTACGGCCGAATATTCGGCTATTCGGACACGCTTCTAACCGAATATTCGGCTATTCGGCCTGAGGCCGAATATACTATTCGTTGCAACACTAATAATAAAGGTAAGTGTACAATGTGCGTGCCGCTAAAACTCCAAAACGACTCCCGGTACGATCAAGGAATTTATATGGTGTGGTAGCCCTCTACCCCCATCCATTATGAAAATTCCGGTTTTTACCTAAAGGGCGTGCTGGTGAAGATATGAGCTGGAAATATCGCCCTCTAGAAATTTCTAGAACAGCTCAGAACATTCGAGAGTATTCGAGAGCAATCAACAATATTCCAGAATGTTCTGGAACGTTCGGGAACATTCCGCAACATCCCAGATTATTGTGGAACTTTCCAGAACTCTCTCGAATGTTGTGGAATATTCTGGAACATTGTGGACCATTCGAAGCCTTATATGTATGGGTGGGTCTATCCATTGGTGGGTATATAAAGCAAGATCCATCGTGAGTTCAAATGTTGGGTTATTATCAGTGACGAAAGGAAACACCGAAAAAAAGTGAAAATTCCAAAGAAGTGCAGTGAGTGAATAAAAAAGGAATGCCATTACACTGCCTTTCGACTGAAAATTGGATCTCCGATTATACTACTCAGATATCTGAACTCACCAAACAATGTAATGGCACAAGAATGATTGTCAAACAGCTATCGAATAACATCATCGAAGCCGAACTTATGACTGGAAAGAACAAAGGACAAACAGTATTTATTCCCAGAATACCACTGATCTCTACTGAACTGCCATTCAAATTTATGAGACTGCAATTTCCAATTAAATTAGCCTATAGTTTTACAATTAACAAAGCGCAAGGACACACTTTAAATTAATACATAGCGGCACCAACCTCAAAGACTCCTGCTTCTCTCACTGTCATCTACACGTAGCTTGCTCTAGAATAGGAAATTCGAAAAATTTGTACATATATACTCTGGATAACAAAATGATAAATATTGTTTATAAACAAGTATTGTAAATAGAATATGTGTTCAATAAAATTTTTTCATCTCTTATATTTTAAGTTTATCCTTTTATTCCAACTACGACACAATTTAATATCAACTCCCTGACCAAAGCCGGGTACTTCAGCTAGTAAGGAAAAAAGAAGAGAATAATTACAAAAGACAACTTTAGGAACATATTAATATAATTAGAAAAAATAACAGAATAAATTGTCATACCGATACAGGAATGCACTATACATGGCGAAAAATCATGGAGGAACGTGCGTGTATGAAGAATAAGAAGAACAATAGAAAGAAGTACATTGCAAGGAGACAAGGAGTAAGTTATATTGAACAGGAAGACAGGCTGAAGTTTACAGTACTTTTGTTGTTATTGGTTAAAATTGAATGTCCGGTGAAGTTATAATCAAAAGAAAAAAGTTTGAAAATTAATGTACTACAAAAATGCCTGCTGAGAAAAGACAAAAGAGTCCGAAACGCAATATTATGTATATGATCAAGTATATTAAATAAAAATAAAAAATTGTTTTCTTTGAAAATTTGTAGCATTATCTGTAAAGCCCGTATAAAAAGTCGTGATATTAGAAAATACGTACTTGTAGACGAAAATTTATATTATAGTAAGTCAAGGACATTCAGGCATTTTAATTAAACAATATTTATTTTATGTATACTAATTTTAGGGAAGGAAACTTACTCTATATACTTCACATTTTTAACTAATTTTGATGATTCAGTAAATAAATAATCGGCATTATATTGAAGGCAAGTCAAGTGTCTATATTATAATTTCTACTGGCTCACTGCAAAAATAAATTTGAAAGCGTAATTTTAAAATCAAGTACTAAAAAATAGCGATTTGTAAACCGATATTTTCGAAAAAAAAACATTTAAGCCATTATACACTGTATTGCAATGCTTTATTTATACGCTTCTATAAAATACATTTAACAAACATAATAATTACAGTAGAACATTTAATTTACGATAAAAAATTAAACAAAAAAGTACTTTTTATATGAACCACACATTTCTACAGATGTTTTTTATTTGTTTAATTCGTTTCCGTGAAATTAATTTTATAAATCTGTAAACAGTTTTGTTCTTCATTCGAAATGCTTTTTAGCTTTTTGAAACCAGAGAAAACTGAATGCAACGTTTTTGCCATCTGAAAAATTAAATTTAACTCAATTTATTTACAGTTACAAAACCGCACTTAATTAAGAAAATAATACAACCTTCAGGGGAATTCTCTTGTCAATAATCAAAAATCTACCTATTGTGAGACAGAGAGAGACTTTTCCGAATCTTTTCATGAAGTTCAAAATCTGAAATTATTGTGAATATTATAAAAATATTTGTTTGAATATCATTTAAACTTCATACCTTTAGCTTTTGATTCTCTCCAATGTCACATCCTGCAAATTGTCTGATATCTTGAAACGTATTTTCCATCTATAAGAAAAAGCAACTATAAACTATCTAAAGCAGATGCCAATAGTGCATATAGAGTGTAATTACCGTAAATGCTAAAGAGCACAGCAGACAGCCAGCAATTATGCTAATGCAAGTGAATAGTATCATCAATAAAACTATCAAAAATTTAATAAAATAATGATGTTCTAAGAACAAAAAGGCATAATATAAAAAACTTGTCACCCAAACGATTCCAAAGTAAACAAATCCAAATACAAAGTTATATTTAGAATTGAACTGTTGCACGAAAATCCAAAGGTTTTCATGATGCATCATTAATTCGTTTAGCTTTTCTCGTAAATCATAATCGATTCTTTTTATTAAAAGCAGCTCCCTCGACAATTGCTCAAATTCTTTATGGGAGATCAGCACGAACAAGGCCGCTAACAATAAGATGTAATAAATTCCGCCAATAAGAAAACCTACAGTTAAGGACATGTATGTAGTACAAAAGAGAGCTTCCCCATGAAATTTTTGCTTCATTTCTATGTAAGGGTAGATAAATACAGTTACCGCAATTTGATGCAAATCAATGGCTACTATTATGAACAAGTCAAAGAGCAGAGTAACATGTTGTATAAAATGTTATTTTCGTTGATCATATTTACTCGAAAGTATTTATTTCTTAATGGCTGATTCAAATTGAACTTATTGCAATTGATGAATTGGAACACAATACAATAAATGATAAATATAAGAGAAAACACTATTTTAAATAACATAGAATTTTTTTCGTATACATCATATAAACCAAAGCATATCGCATATTCATTGATTACTGGGATTATTTGCCATATGAGAAGAATTGTATATCCACGCAAAGTCAGTTCGATAAATCGAATATACATATTTTTCAAATTGGTATTTTGAAATTTTCTGTCTTTCTTTGAGCATTTACAATTACAGGTTTCAAATGCTCCAACCCAAAAATAAGAGCTGTTGTCCAACAGGGGCTGATGAAACAGCTCAGACATACCTCTTGTAAATTCGAACTCATGCTCAGTCTGTATTTGTGTCTAGGTTATTCAGAAAGGAATGAAACTGTTCATAAAAATTCTGGTTACGTAAACTCATTATCTCAAAAAATTTTATAGTGCCATTAATAACAATAATGGTGTATTTCAAATTAAATTTCATTGGGATAGTGACTAAAATCAATTTATTGGCTATTGGCTATGAATTTCCTTTTTAAAGTTAACAATAAGTAAACAAACCATTGTAAATATAATTAGCTATGACAACACAAAACCATATCTTAAGTGGTTTTTAAGTACTTTTACTTAAGGGTAAGTAATTAAATTTACATTCTTAAATCTATTCCATTCTTAAAACTACATTTTAGTGATATTATATTGCATTTACTTGTGTATTACATACTGCATATTTATGTCTTTAATAATTTTAAATTCGTTACAAATAGATTCTTTAATAGACAAGTCAACCCATCACGAGCATTATGCTTATGTTATTGGAAATTATATAAATTGTAGTCAAACGTTAAAATTTTAAAAGTTTTATAGTATATATTATGTAATCATAATAAAATAATACACCACGTTTTTTATTACACCTTCTTTGTAAAAACTTTTTTTAAATTAACTTATTTTTCACTGATTAAAAATACGATAAGAAATGTTCAAGAAAGTACAACTAACCGATTTGTCCACATGAAAGATAATTAAATTTGCCTATGGGAGTCTGAATATGTAAGGATACATAAGCTGTTCTAAGCTTTTCAAATTTGAAAATGTTGATGAAGTATCCAATGTCATGTCTCAACTTCATGACAAAAGTAAAGAGGAATGTTATTTTGTAGCAACAAAAGAAATGAAAACAAAAAAAAGATAAAAGTAAAATCGAAACGAGTCTTGTGTTAGTTCAGTTTGGTACAGAGAACAATGAACAAAAAATAGATTTAAGCAAGAATTATATTAAAAATAATGAAATAAATCGTAATCGTTAGTACAGCAGTAAAAAACTACATAGATGATTAAAAATCACAAATAGGTTACCATAATATTTACTTTTAGATAATTACGAAATAAGAAACATCCAAAATTGAGTAGTTCTAATAGAAAAAGGATTAGCTTCTTAAAAAAACTACAAAGTGTTCTTTGTTTTGTTGTTTTTTAATACTGTTATTAAAAAAGTGTTCAGTTGCATAAGCCACAAAGACAGTTGAATAATTTACCAGAAAAAAATACTTGAACGACTTTTATGAGAAAAAACGGTTACTTTAAATGTAACATGACGTAAAAATAGTCTATTTGTCAGTTACGCACCTACGGCCCGTGTTCAGTAGTTTCACATATTTGGTACATATGAATGACAAAAGTAGAAATAAAACGAAAAAAGCATGAAGAAAGAAAAAGACATAATATAAAAAATTAGAGTAAGTACGGAAACAGATATCACGTAGTACAGTAGAAGTACAGTACATTCGAAAATATTTCATTTATTTATTCTTATCATAATTACATAATGACTGAAGTGGCTGCTGAAACACGACCCTTCAAATAAAAATAATAATTACAGTATGACATAACGAGTAAATACAGTTAAGAATGTACAAATTTCTCTTTAAAGCTGAAAACATTGTCATTATATGAGATTTTTGTTATTATTCATATTTGCAATAATAACAATAAAGGAAAGAAGCTTAATATTTAACTAATAATTGAATGTATATGGACAGGATAAATATCATGTGACGAGTAATTGTAATACGCTACACATGCGAATCACAGATCTGTTTAACTACACAAGCTGATGAACTACCTTTCTCTGCTGGATCGCTGATAATAATAATAGCGTTTTGATGCCTAATGACGCCATTAATCTAGGCAAAGCGCATGTTTGGATGTAAAGAAATTCTAATAATTTCTGTTCTTTGTTCTGTCAGGAATCTTTCCGAAATTTGTTTTCATAATACTGAACCTGCTCATATTTTATTTAATAACTTCTTGCTCATATAAGAACATGTCTTGACACTAAACTAAATGTTACTCTGTACATTGTTTAACGTTATAATGATTCTAAGTATTTTCTGGATCAGTTGCATGTTCAGTTCAAAGTCGACAACTTTTTCAGAATTCAATTAACTGATCTTTCTGGCCAACCAGTTGCCGATTGCATAAAATCACTGATCGCTGACATTTAGTTCTGTTCTGTTTTTATACACGGAACCAATAGTTCTAGTAGCTACCAGGTTTAATTTACATCTGTGACACTTAAATATTGGATGGTATTTCGGATTTTGTGGATGGTAATTTTTTTTTTCGGATGGCGGTTTCTTGAGGAATTTCTTTGTATTTTGTAGACGAAGCTACCAAACAGAAAGAAAACAATATGCAAAATAAAAACGTATTTTAGGAAATTTGAGCCTCTAATTCGTGGCTGACTGCGGAATAGTGGTGAATTCAATCTACGTACTGCCACACAAGTATAGAACCGCCTCATTTGTCGTATGTTTTTCTATCATATTTCGTGGTACCCATTTAATAGACTTTAAGAAAGAATAGATTGTAGATTTGAGAAGCATTTGTTTAAATCACCAGGTAATAGCAACTGCATCAAGAGTTCGAACAAGGTCGTTAAGCATTATTTGTCAAATTCTGCAAATTACGGACAAAAACATTGAAGTGGACGTGTTTCAAAGCTTACGATGCTAGACCGCAGAGGAACTGATAATGCCGCCTTTTATTTACTGCGTCCAAGCTTCAAATTCGTGTCGATTTGAGTATCAAAGTACACCACGAAACCGTCGAATGGTTTTACACAACAACAACAACATTGTTCAGTTCCGAATGAGAAGTGCCCCTTTCTTAAGGCCGACCACAAATCTGCCCGACTGCATTTTGTGAAGAATATTATGGCCACTCAATGGAATAAAGTAAATTATTGTTTCGTTCGGAACTATCGTGCCAGCACAAGAATTAACAACATTTTTTTCGTATAGGTTATGTTTTAGGACAAAGATAAATTTAATTTCGATATGCCAGATAGTTTAGCGTTTTACTTCTGTGATTTACTGGTAGATTGCTGATGTTTCATATATGTTTAATTCCTAACCTTCGTATAGTAAATTTGCAACAGAGCATCCTATTTTGGTGCTTAGCAAAATCACTGAATTGGTGCGGTTTAAATGACGAATAGAATGTCCATCAACACTTTTACATTTAATTGACTTAAATTTACAAAACCATCATATCAATAAGGTAACGTATTTCCTTGTTTAGTTTAATTTTATTGTCACATCGTATTGTTGATAACTTTTAAATATGACGATGAAAAATAATAACAAAAACTGTGAAAGATCGAAAGAGAACATTTTTCAGGAGCAAGTAATTGAAAACTGATATTTTCTGATTCATATATTATTAATTATTTAATATTAAAAATGAAACTTTTCATTATTGTGTATAGGATAAACAATAATTAAAACTACTGAAGAAACCATCAAGAGTAATTCGAGATATCAAAGAAAACGTTCTGGAAAGCTTTAAGAGGAGCAAATAACTGGAAGCCTCAATGTAATTGATAGAAATTTAATGGAATTTAATGTATGTAACTGATAGAAATATATGGCAATCATAACTTAAATTTTACAACATACATTAGATGTTCGCTAATTTATTAGTTCGAAAAATTAGTTAGTGAAGTAGATAAATTAACTGATAAACTGTTAGGTGGAAATAAAAAAGTATATAATAAAATTGTTGAAATTCTAGATCTATTATTAAATTCAGGAGAAATAACAGCTGATACAGTGAAAGAATATTATTCAAAATTTTTATTTAATTAAATGAGTAATTATATTAAGGTCAGAATCTATCTCAGCGAATCTAAAAAAAAATAAATTGAAATCAGCCTTTAAGAATGATGAAGAAATATATTTACAAATTGATAAAGCTAAACCTCCTAATCATGATACGTTTTTAACAAAAACTCAAATAAAAAATATCAATGAAGGAAAGAGGATAAAAATAAGTAGAACTCAATTTAAAAAGAATGGAGGCTTCTTACCATTTTTAATTCCTATTCTAACCACTTTGGCTATAGGAGCTTTATCAGGTGCAGAAGGATGGGGAGCTAGAAAAGCTTTAGATAAAGTAACTGGATCAGGATGTAATAAAAAAAAACGGTGGTCTCCTTCTTACCAAAGCCCCTTTAGGTCCAATATAGCCAAATTTCAAATTAAAGGGGAAAGGAGTGATTCAGAATTGGGAATATCCAATGAGACGAGAAATAATAATTTAAAAAATGAAGAAGGTTTTAGAGCTATGTTTACGATTGATCTATTACCGAAAACAATTAGAAAATTTGAAAACGGTATAATTAATTTAGATATTTCAACTGGAGATGGTACACACTGGGTTTGTTATTATAATGATCCCAAATATCACTTCATTGAATTCTTCGATCCTTTTGGAGTATATAAGTTAAAAAATGTAAGATTGAAAAAAGAGATAATTCCAAAAGAAATCATAAAATATTTAAAAACATCTAGAAAAGAAATAAGATATAACTCTAGTTTTATTCAGAATCTTACATCTGTTAGATGTGGTTACTATTGCATGAAATACATAGTAGAAAAAAATAAAGGAAAATCTCCCATTGAAGTTTTATACTCATTTACACAAGAACCGAGCGAGTTTAATGAGAATTCTGTTTTATATAAATGAAACTAATAGAATTAGATTCGAAAAATGCTGATAAATCAGAAGCCTTTACAATTGAGATTAAAACTCCAATACCTGTAAATACAGTAGATCCCCCTATAAGACGGTAGATACGTTCCGTTNTTACCGAAAACAATTAGAAAATTTGAAAACGGTATAATTAATTTAGATATTTCAACTGGAGATGGTACACACTGGGTTTGTTATTATAATGATCCCAAATATCACTTCATTGAATTCTTCGATCCTTTTGGAGTATATAAGTTAAAAAATGTAAGATTGAAAAAAGAGATAATTCCAAAAGAAATCATAAAATATTTAAAAACATCTAGAAAAGAAATAAGATATAACTCTAGTTTTATTCAGAATCTTACATCTGTTAGATGTGGTTACTATTGCATGAAATACATAGTAGAAAAAAATAAAGGAAAATCTCCCATTGAAGTTTTATACTCATTTACACAAGAACCGAGCGAGTTTAATGAGAATTCTGTTTTATATAAATGAAACTAATAGAATTAGATTCGAAAAATGCTGATAAATCAGAAGCCTTTACAATTGAGATTAAAACTCCAATACCTGTAAATACAGTAGATCCCCCTATAAGACGGTAGATACGTTCCGTTCTTTATGAATCAATTTTGTAGGAATCATAGTTTACGGACTACGGCTGTTTGAAAGGTTTTCTTTCATAAAATTAATCGATTCTAGACTAATTCGACTCAACATTTCCAAAATACGTATATTTTTTTG
>NW_019384344.1:166386-236241 GCF_000671375.1 Centruroides sculpturatus
TCTAAGAAGAAACAGACAAATTGTGGCTAAAGGCCTAAAAGTTGGAAGACTGTATCACATGCTCATGACAGTAGTAGTAATCCAAGAGGGAGAAGTACATGTAGTGGATGCCATTGACCCTTTGCAACTGTGGCATGAAAGACTGGCACATAAGAACAAAAGACATGTAAAAGATGTGTTAAAGTGAATGGGAATTCAGGTGACTAATAAATGTGAAGATAATATCTGTAAAGGCTGCATGATGGGAAAAGCTCATAGGTTGCCATTCAGCAAAAGCAAAACTGTCACTCAAGAAATAGGAGAATTAATCCATGTAGATATTGGAGGACCAATGGAAATTGGTTCCATAAATGGCTCCAAATACTACATCCTCTTTAGAGATGATTTCTCAAATTTTCGAACTGTAAAAACACTAAAGGCAAAAGAAGAAGCACCTGATCAAGTAAAGAACTTCATAGCATACATAGAGAATCAAACAGGAAAAACAGTGAAAGCTATTCGTACTGATATAGGACGTGAGTTTGTGAATCAGAGATTGTCGAGTTACTTGGAGGGTAAGGGCATCTGTCATCAGACCACAGTAGGGTATTCTCCTGAACAAAATGGAAAAATAGAAAGAGAAAATAGAACAGTGGTTGAGCTAGCTAGATCCATGCTGTATGCAAGAGGACTTGACAAAAACTTGTGGGCTGAAGCAATACATACAGCAGTTCATGTCATAAATTTGACATGAACTGCTGTATGACAGGAAAAAGTAATGTCATAGACAGAACCCCAATTGAAGTATTAACTGGAAAGAGAATCCACATTGATCATTTGCGTGTATTTGGCTCAAGATGTTTCATACATGTTCCTGAAGCTAGAAGACAAAAATTAGACCCAAAGAGCAAGGAAGGAATCTTTGTGGGATATGATCAAAATATAAAGGTTGGAATACAGAGTTTTGGTTGGAGGAAAGGTTGGAATCTTCAGAGATGTTGTCTTTGACAAGGAACTAATAGCAACAACACAGCTTAAATTAGATGTGGATAAAAGTGAAACAGATAATCATCCTTGTTATACTAGTGAAGAAACTGAAGTACAAGTGCATGTGCAACCAGAAATAGAAAAGGCAACAAATGGCAAGGAAGACTATAAAGCAAAATTAAGAAATAGAGAAACTTTAAAGAGTGTAAAATCGTTTCAATTACAGGAACTGCCAAGTGCAAACATAGCTGAAATTGCAGAACCGCTCACTGTGTCTGAAGCACTACAATCAAATGAAAGACAACATTGGTTAGTTGCAATGGAAGAAGAATTCTGTGCTCTAATAAAGAACAAGACCTGGGAATTGGTGATCTTACCAAAGGGCAGGAAAACTATTGATAGCAAATGGATTTTTAAAATAAAAAGAAAACCAGATGGTTCAACTGACAGATATAAAGCTCGATTAGTGGCCAAGGGATATACACAGAAGCAAGGCGTAGACTATATGGAAACATCCTCACCAGTGGCAAGGTTTGAAACAATTAGAACTGTACTCTCAATAGCAATAAATCAGGGACTCCTGTTAAAGCAGTTTGATGTGAAAACAGCCTTCTTGCATGGAGATCTGAAGGAAGAGATTTATATGAATCAACCAGAAGGCTTTGATGATGGAACTGGGAGAGTTTGCAAACTAAACAAGAGTTTATATGATTTAAAACAAGCACCTAGATGTTGGAATGAACGAATACAGACCTTTCTAATTAGAAAAGGATATAGGTTAAGTCAAACAGACCCCTGTTTATATATAAAAAGAACAGAAAAAAGTCTGACTGTATTAGTACTGTATGTGGATGATGGATTAATTGCAGGTAAAGATGCACAGGAAGTACAGAATCTTCTAGAGGAATTGAAGTCAGAATTTGAAATAGTAGAAGGAACACTTAAGCATTTTCTAGGAATTGAAATATACTTCAAAACTGACAAAATTATATTGAAACCAACTAATTATATTGAAAGGATCCTACACGAATTCAATATGAGTGACTGCAAGTCAATAAGTACACCCATGGAAGGAAAAGAAATATACAAAAAGGAAGGAGAACAAGTGCATGTACCCTACAGAGAAGCAATTGGTGCACTACTTTATCTCGCAACACGAACCAGGCCTGATCTATCCTTCTCAGTGAATAAATTAAGTCAATTTTGTGAGCATCCTCGTCTAGTACATTGGACGGCTATTAAACGTATTTTTCGCTATCTAAAAGGAACTGTGAACCATGGATTGGTGTTGATGAACAATGGAGGTGAATTACTTGAAGTATTTAGTGATTCTGATCATGCTGGAGATCTGGATGATCGGAAATCCACTACTGGATATGTACAGTAGTTAAAGTACTGGGAAATACAGTGGGTTGGGGCAGTCGAAAGCAAGCTACAGTTTCACTGTCCTCAACCGAAGCAGAACTGATAGCTGCAAGTGAATCAACGATAGAACTACTCTGGTTCAAGCGTCTAATTGTCGACCTGGGACTCAAGAGTGCAATAAAACCTATATTACATGTGGATAACCAAAGCGCCATATATGCCTAGCTAAAAATCCAGAATTCTCAAGAAGGACAAAGCATCTGGACACTACATACTACTTTGTTAGGGAAAAATTTCAAGAAGGAAAATTTGAAATTAGATATTGTCAAAGCAATATTCAGCTGGCAGATATCCTGACCAAAGCTCTGCATAAAGAAAGCTTTGAACAGATCAAGAGCAGGTTGGGAGTGGGTTAGAAAGGCTGCTCAGAGACACGTTTTCTCTTTTTTGGTTTTTAACTTAAGGGAGAGTGTTGGGAGAATTTAATTTACTAAGTGAAAAACCGTAGAGAACACGAGGGGGCGCAGTAGTAGTTGGCGCCAGGGTTGAAGGGTGGTAAGGTGAAGTGTGAAAAACGTGTCTAAATTTCCTGTATATTTCTTTGTTTAATATTCAAAAAGTAAAAGTTGTTAACTTATAACTGAAGGTGTCCTTCTTTGGTTGAGAGAAACAAAGTCAACATTAACAAGAAAGTATTATGGTGGAAATATATTTATCGATGCAATTAAAACGGTTGGTAAGAAGTTATTAAAAATAATAGGCAACCAAGCAAAATCTGTGGTTGAGGATAAGACGAAACAGTTTGTAAAAATAAACTTGAAAGTATTTTATCTAAAAAATCTCCGAATGTAGAAAGCATAGTAAGAAATATTATAACTAAGCAAAGTTTATATGGAACAGGATTCAAGAAATTTTTATACTAATAAATGGAAAAAATTTGGGATTTAACTCTTCCCAATTATTACAACAATGAAATCGAAAGTTTTCAGTACAAACAGTATAGAGAAGATAAAGTTTCTATCGATGAAAAGAAATCAGCGAAATATGAATTTAATATTAAAGATGTAAATGATATGATTTTATATTCCAGTGGTTATATCTGTCCAGAACTCGAAATTATGAAGCAGGATGGTTCTTCGATTGGAAATGATAACATAACCTTGGTAAATACTGGAAATTTGTTCTCAAGATCTGAATTACACATTGGTAAGACACTAATTGAAGAAATTGAATTACCTTCATTAGATCATCACATTAACGGTCTTATAAACTTTACAAAAGATTATTCTACTTCCGAAGCAACTAATATGTTGTTTTTCATTGACACCTCAGAATCACCAGATAAACAAGTTTTAATGTTTGATGGAGCAGATGATCAATCTCTTGGAACTAAAGAAAAAATGGAGACCTTTTTTAAAGGAATAAAAAAAATGCAAATTATAACGAAGGATTTACAAAAAGATGGATATTAACTAAAAACAGTAACAAGATAAAACTGTGAATACCAATTTAACAGATGTATGGATTTTTAACGACTTTAGGAAAATAATATCAAACATTGATGTTGGATTTGTGTTCTGGAGAAATTCGAATAATGATATGATCTATACCGACGTTGATAATCCGAATTATAAAGTTATAATCTATAATATAATCGAGACGGGTTGATAATAATGATAATAATAATAAGTGCAGAGCCTAAACGGTTAGGAGTTAAAAGTTGAAATTTGGTACATAGATAGGGTACGTCACGAAAACGCACACTAAGAAGGGATTTTTCGAAATTCCCCCGGGGGAGGGAGAAAGACAGGATTAAGGCTTAACACTTCCATCAACAATGGAAGTGTTAAGTAACAATGGAAGTGCTAAGTAACAATGGAAGTGTTAAGTAACAATGGAAGTTTTAAGTAACAATAAAAGTTTCAAGTAACAATGGAAGTATCAACAATGGAAATGTTACGTAACAATCGAATTGTTAAGAGAAAGCGACATGCAAGACGCAGATGCACTTTGTTTCGTTTTTGCAGGAAATCGAACACATTTTTACACCCATCTAAAAATTCTGTAATTAGTCTGGAATCAAGGGGACCCAATTCTTGCATTCTGTGAAAACGGGTAAGGTTGACTGTAACGTAATAATTTTTATCTTAGTTATCGTTACTTTTGCCTGAGCAACGCCGGGCCTACCTGCTAGTATCTGATATTTCTCTTTGGTTACCACATATTAAACTATATCGAGAACCACAACTAAATTATAATAGTGTATCTCTAAATCCCTCATCAGATATAGAAATTAATTGGTATTCTGTTAGATTAATTAAAAGTAACGTTCAAAATGGTTCTAGCGAAACAATAATTGTAAATACAACCACAGATGGAATCAGAAATATTTTTGTAATCCCACAATATCAAGAAAAGGAAAACGATCAGAATCAAAATAATATGATATTTGATAATTTAGATATGATGAAATGTTGGTTAAGAATTAATAATGATAAATATCCAACAGAAGATTATAATGTTAGCTTTAAACCCGGAGAATTAGATTATTCGAGATATTATTTTGATTTCTTAGCGGTGGGATTAAATACTAATAACACAAAGTCTGGTTGTTTAGTAGGTTAAACAAACTATGGAGGACTGTATCCAATAATTCATTTCGATGTTTTAATCACCCCTCTTATAATAATGTTGATAATTTGAAAGTTGAATTCTTTTGGCAATTGAGAGAAACACCTGCTAAACCGTATAGATTAATTTCGTATTAGTCGAAAAAAGAAAAGGATTTATGAATATGTACAACAAGACTTTTGAAACCATTAAAACTTTAAAGTAATTACATGGCTTGGTTTCCTTTTGGTCATTATTACGATGAAGGTCCTCCTGGTCCTCACGGTAATGGTTTCAAATTAACATATGATGGAAATTGTGATATGCAAAATAAGATCTTAAAATATTGTGAACATCCAATAGATGAAAACGATGCTGCAATCAAGGAATATATTGATAGTAAATTAAAAATAATCAATGAAGTAAATAATGATTCTCAAACTTTTGCTAAAGAAAATGCTAATAAATTAAAAATATTACAAGAAGATCACCTAACAGATAAAACTAATTCAGAAAAAAATATTGAAGAACTAAATTTAAACGTAAATAATTTCATAATAGAAACGAGTAAAAAACTTCAAACATTAGATGATAGATGTCTGAAAATGTATAATGGTGCTTTCAATGCAAAAAACAAAAGAATTGGAAATGTCGATGATCCAGTGGAAGACAAAAATGTTGTGAATGAAAAATATTTGAAGAATAATGCTTTATCCATAAATGATGAGGATGTGTTTGACGCAAAAAATAAAAAAATAATAAACGTTTCACAACCTACATCTGACTTTCAGGTTGCCACTAAATTTTATGCAGATAATAACACTTTTATTCTTAGTCAAGTTGATACAAAAGACAACAATATACTTTCAAGAACAGAAAATGGATTATATGTACCTCCCGCTCTTTTCTTGAAAAATGATTTTTATGATTCTGATAAAAAAAGAATAACTAATTTAAAAAATCCAATTAATGATATGGATGCAGTTACAAAATTTTATCTTAAAGATTGTTTCAAAAATAACCTTTCCTTCATCTTAAGAGGTTATCGACATTTAGAAAAACCAGAAGATTATGTATCACTTTATTTAACATTAGGCGTTCTTTTTTTAGAGAAAGTCATTTTGATAATTATAAAACATATTTTATATTAGAATCTAGTGGTTTCATTAGTAAGATATTTTATAGATGTAATTTTTTAATATCTCATTTTTGTGGGTATATTTATCAATGAAAAAATAGTAAGTTTTTTTAAAAATGAAAAAAATATCCCTTTATTCTTTAAAGAAACTATTCCATTCGAAAGGGGAGATAAAATTACAGTTAAAACTTATAAAACAATTCCATCCAACGAGGAAGAAATCCCAAAACCTTTAAGATATTATATTAAATTATTTATATATTATACTGATTAATTTTTTTCTATATAAATGGACACAAAGAAAAAACTAAACAATATTGAAAAAATTCAAAATACTCCAACAAAGAAATTATGGGAGTTGGAAATTGATTATGAATATTCGATTGATTATGTTAAAACAATATACAGTCGTTTTGGAAAAAAAAACTAGTAGTTCTTAAAGATGAAGAATTGAATGACTTTCAAGTTTTTCTACCTGATCGATTTAATAAAAAATTAAGGGATGAAGATTTAGAGGAGATAAGTAATTTTAAATTTGAATATAAGGGTAAGAAAAATTGTGGGAATAATTATAAAGCACATATTATAGAGTTTGTTTGACTTTATTTTATATTTTCTTTTTTGTAATCAACGAGATTTTCAGTGGTTTATAATTCTTGTTTAAATTTGTTGAATTTTGATTAAATTCATTGAATTTTAAAAAAAAAACTTAAAAATTAGGAATCAACGAGATTTCATTGGTTTTAATTTTTTTGTTTAAATTCATTGAATTTTACTATTGATTTTGATTAAATTTACTGATTTTTAAAAACCTAATATTTATGTTTTGGGCAGAAGGAACATTATTATACTACTGATGCCCACATCCTGGCAATTTGGTTGTCTCATGCTTTTCAAACAAAATACTTATTTCTAATATTAAACCTTTGGATGTTCATATTTACTACTCTTTTTCTTGAGAGATTTGTCCACAACATCATTAATCGGCATTAAGTAATAAATTAGATGCTAAAAATCACGTTTTGGTATCATCACAAAAGGACACTGAAATAAAATAAACCAGCAACGAGTTCCTCAACTTTTTTGGCAACATTTAAAATTTTTATCACATCCTGTTCTCACATTAAAAAACATTTTATATATTCAACTAGTATAAAATGGCACAAAGCTTAATTTTAAAGATAAAGATGAGTTTACAAAAAATTCTGAATGCTTACAATTAGTAAAATAGTCATTAAGTAAGACCCTACTGGAGAAAACACACGATTTCCATTATCTTTCTTTCCCTCGATCTTACACTATCAAAATTTAAAACAATCTATTTTCCTAATAAGTAAACCACACTGCAAAATTTCAGATATTTCAAATAAAAAGAACAGGAGTTATTTAATTTCAAAGAATATGAACAAAATCCTGCCACATGAAAAAATTACAAAAGGATTTTTAGTATTTCTGGAAGTTTCAAGATGTCCTACATCTAAAAATGAAAAATCTTGCAAATCATTTTTCACCGATCGCAATGCTTTTCCTCTATTATATATAACAGCTGGGAATGTATAAAGAAATTAGCGCTGCAATATTCACAACACCAATTTAGTTTGAAAGAAAGCATTACATAATCAAGACTTTTTAAAGTACTACGAATATTGGCATAATGGAGCGGTCGACCAGGAAACGTCTATAAATATTACTTAATTGTAATCTAATATATAATCGAGACGGGTTGATAATAATAATAATGATAATAATAATAATAATAAGCGCAGAGCCCAAACGGTTAGGAGTTGAAAGTTGAAATTTGGTACACGTTAGGGTACGTCACGAGAATGCACACTAAGAAGGGATTTTTCGAAATTCCTCCCGGGGGGAGAAAGACAGGATTAAGGCTTAACACTTCCATCAACAATGGAAGTGTTAAGTAACAATGGAAGTGTTAAGTAACAATGGCAGTGTTACGTAACAATGGAATTGTTAAGAGAAAGCGACGTGCAAGATTTACAGGCGCAGATGCAGTTTTTTCGTTTTTGTGGGAAATCGAACATATTTTTAGAACCATCAAAAATTCTCTAATTAGTCTGGAAACAAGGGAACCCAATTCTTGCATTCTGTGAAAATGGGTAAGGTTGACTGTAACGTAATAATCTTTATCTTAGTTATTGTTACTTTTTCCAGAGCAACGCTGGGCCCACCTGCTAGTAAATAATATTTTTTCAATTTTACTAAAAACTGTTACAAAAATACAACAATATTCATTAAAATCAATATTTTAACCTCTGTTTAAAAATGTGCTGTATTTTATATGTATAAAATGAATAAAAGATATATATCTTAATACGAATTTTTTCTTACAGAATACAAACACATTATATCTGTTGAGTAGGAAAAGTTAACAAGTTCACCAACAGACGAAAAAAATAGTACAATAATACCCCGAACTTACGCGATAGGTGGAACCGAGCGATAACCGCGAATTCTCTTAAGTCTGGGGTATCATGTCGCATATAAATACATACAAATCATTTTTAATTGCGGCTGGAGATTAAAGAAAACAATAATTTAGAAAAAAATGTTTAATAAAATTTTAGATAATACATATGTATAACAAATTCTATAATAATATTACTCCATAATTTTAACATTGCTTCCATCTCAGGGATAACACCGTGACGTTTACGAATGATGCTTGAATTTAAAGTTTGAGCATATTTTTCAGCTTTGAAAACTTTTTCTTTACCTTTTATAATTTTTCTTTCTGTCGATTCCGGTAGATCAAACTTCTTCGCCAATTCACAAATTTTCATTTTTGTATCGAAGTCATTAATAATGTTAACTTTACATTCCAGAGATAAAAACGTTTCTTTTCTTGTTTGATGCAGAAGAATCGGTTCTACTTCGTTTGCATGACATAGTTCAGTCTTCAAATATCCGTAGATATAACAAACACAGAAATAAATAACACAAAATAAATTGTAGCTATATGTCGATTCTACGCGACACGTCCGAAGATGTAAGCCAAACAATAGTGAGGCGGAGTGAGTAATCAGGAGTTGCGTGGCACTCAAACAAAAGACGAGTCGACAAGATTTATAAATCACGTAACTCCGGATTCGCTTTAAGTAAAGGTATTACTGTATTTGAAATTTCAAAAGTTATTTTAAGAGAAATGTAATAAGTCAAAAAACTGACTTAAATCACAAGTTTATTTATGAATTCGCAAATAATCTAAACTGGGAATTAATTAATATAGAAAAATTATATATTTCCAACATCATTTATTGAAAGACATATCAGACACAAGCAAAATAAAATTTGATTTTAAAACACCAAGTATTAGACGAAGAACTCGTAAATAATTTTTCAAACTTGCTGGACTGGAATAAAAAAGCAAAATTTTTAATTTTGCTTTTTTATTCCAATAAATATAATTCCTAATTTACATACATGTTACCGCTAAAGCTCGAAAGCCATTAATGTGTACATTACCTAGCTAATCTCCAGATTAACTAGGGTGAGCCGTTTACATGCAGAATCAAGAGTTTTCCGCATTTAACCTAGGTATTCCGCACATTAACTGCTTCCGTATCGTTAAAGTTCAAAAGTTTGTTTTTCTAATTTCCTTTCCCTACTACTTCCCAAACAAGACAGAGCAAAAACTGATGCACGCTCAATTTTAGCTGTGGTTCTGAGTAAAACAGAGGATAGCTTTTATAAACTTGGTACTAAAACGGGTATTTTAAAACAATTGTATGCAAAATCTGAATTCAGAGTTTGCGAAGAGAGATTTTTAAACGACAAAAGATGTCCCTGCTGTAGAAATATGTTTACGTCGAATAGCAATAAAACAATTCCTTGGTACTGACTGGGCAGGGTTTCAGAAAGTTTGACTAAAAATCTAAGTGTACTACAATTAGGTGGTCTTGTTCAAAAAAATTGCTATGTAATTCAAAGTGTCACCAATCTTTAGATTGCTTTAATAAGTAAGTACAGTTTTATCATATGTTTTGCAAATTCATTTCCTTAATTGTAATACAGTAATATTTTAAACCGTTTGATTTTTATATTACAGTTTTTTAATTGATTGATGATTGAATTTATCAACTAATTTGTTCATTGTTTGATTCTATTAACTTTTCTTTATATATCGAAAATTGAATAAATAACATTATGTTAATTTAAGCGTACAGAAACGTTGCTGTTGTTCCAGCAAAGATGTTATTTTCAGTTTACCGAGTGCCTAGTAGGTAATGTGCAGATTACCTAGATCATCTGCATATTACCTAGGTAATTTGAGAAATGAAACAATTTTCGACGGACCACCCTAGTTAATCTGCAGATTAGCTAGGCAACGTTCCACAAGCTTTCAAGGTTTAGCGGTAACATATATACTTTTAAACAATAAATTTGTTTAAAAGTATATACATAAAATAGATATGAAAATAGCTTTAAAATAGGAAAGATTAAAAAACTGCACTCTTTGTGAAATAAAAGATTATTTATATTGGGATTCAGTGTTTTGTTATTAAATACTGAACGAAGTTTTTATTCATAATTTCAAAAACCATTTTTTTGTGTGTTCTTTTGAAATATCAGAAACTAAATCAGAAATATATTGCTAATAATTGACAAAGTTTATTAGTTAATGTACGTCATGATACAGTCAGTATAACATTCTTGATGATAGGAAAATTCAGAAAAACAAAAAAAAAAAAACTAATACAAATCATATTTCTTAATTTAAAAAAAATATACCACAAAATGTTTGAATCTAAACTACTCATGTACAATACTTAATAATAATAGATTTTTATCATTAATATAACAAACATAATCGATAAATTTAAATATTGTACACCTACAATACGTTTTCAAAGTCAAAGTCATCAAAATATTTATTCGTCGATGTCAAAATCTTAAGTAACATGAAAATTACGATAAAATGTTAACACCAATGAAATAATCATTTCCTATTCAACAAGAAAATTTATTTTTTCAAAAATAGCATAAATGACAGAAAGGACAACGGGAATGAAGAATAACGCATGAAAAGCTGTTTCCATTGCAATAAGAATTACAATTTTTGCAAATATACAAAGAAAATATACATCAGAATATAAAATCAATATTCCTAATCCCGTGGTCAATGATCCTTGGAGTATTGGAAAGCCTATACGATATAGAGAATCTTTTAATTTTTCGTTTGGTGTTTTGCTTGCTGACATGACATAAGCATACGAAACATGAGTAGGATAATTCACGCTGAATCCCACACACAGAATAAGGCTGATCATTGATATAATATCCAAGTTGACTCCCCATAAAGACATATAACCTAAAGTTTCTATCATTGCAGATACGACAGATATTGCAACAATAATTGCGATTAATAAATTCGGTACAAACAATAGAAATATTACTGTTATTAGCACAGCAGTAATCCAAAATAATTGTTTAATCATTTGTCCAATGATGATTCCTTGTTCAATCATACCTGACTTAACACAATGCACTAGTACAGGAATGTCGGATTCATCGGCAATTTTCAATAAATCTTTTAATGTCTCTCTTTCTGAGTGTGAAGAATTCAAATTCTTTCCCATAATAAAAAACCTACTGTATAAGATGTCGGTATTGTTACTGTTAAAAACGACATCATTCGAGAGAGACTGGGCTGCTCGGATATTAAAGAACACATCGCGAAGTCCATCGATAAAGTCTTGCTTGTTTGACATATTGTAACCTTGCAATGAAAATTTTGCTACCGGACTTTTCTGAAATTCTTTGTAGAATTTCAACCAAGACACAGTAAATTCTTTTCCAGCAATATTTGGATGATTCTCGAATTTAGTCAACACAGTTTCTATCGACATTTGTACTTTTATATCTGAGTAATCCAACGTTTCATTAATAATTATCTGAAAAGGATAGGAGTAACGGGTAAAGTAGTTGTAATTAATTCGAAAACCTCGTGTAATAAGAGAATCTTTTGGAAATAGACTCTCATATTTAATACCATGTTCGATGTGAAATGTACCCCATATTCCAAACGATAAATTAATTGTGTAAATTATAATAATAATCAACTTCACTGAGGTATTGGATAGCGTTTTTCCTAATAAATCTCTAAAAATTGCCATAGTAAATTCTTCTTCTGTGTTTTTATTTTTTTCAAGATAATCATCATTTTGTTCTGAAATAAAAAATCTGGAATTAATATACGGTTAACGAAATAAACTTTTTTTGATATTCTGATTAATATACGGTTAACGAAATAAAATTTCTGATATTCTGATTAATATATGGTTAACGAAATAAAATTTCTGATATTCTTTTTACTTTAACGCGATGAATAGTTTAGCCTTTCTCAAACTATGGTTCAAGACTCAATATTGGGTTGCATTAAAATTTCAATGGGCAAGCTATTACTGAAATATTTTCTATGAACGGAGGCATCTTTCATCTATCAACGGAGGCATCTGCCTCCGTTCATAGAAAATATTTATCAACAACTTTTTTCCTATAATTATTTTCAAATTAATATAGACTTCTGAATTATTCATAAACAGTATTATTCACAGTTGTCAGCCTTAAATTTATAGTACTTAAATTTTATTTTAAAAAAAATACAATTGAAATACGTTATATCTTACAAACGAAATTAGTTTAAACTGCTGTTAATGGAAATATACTCAATTCTACATTTTATACCTATCAATAATGATATAACCATATAACCAACACCTTATTAGTTGCTGAGGGAGTTTATTAAAAACGAACGTTTTCGATCTACTCAATAGATCATCATCAGGTTAGAACATTTAAAAATGGAATACAGCATAAAAAGAAACATCACATTCAAAATTCAAAAACCGATAACATATCAACTAAAAAGAATAAAAACTGTGCATGGTACATAAAATGTAAAAATAAATAATATACTACTATAGCTAAACATTAATACAATCCACCATAATCAAATAGAAGTTACTAAGTTTCCTTTAAAGCGATTATGGATTATATTTCGGTTCACGAGCTACTTTTAAGCTTTTTAATGGCAAACTTCCAAGCTAAGGGAAGACCTACTGCGTCTCTGGCATTAATGCATCTTTCACCAAGTTTGCTGATGTATATTTCCCTTTTTTCGGCAGTTTTTGCTAAAGTTGGAGAGTGTACTTGTCTGACAATTTCTGCTTCCGCCCAGCCTACCACACATCCTTAAGATTGAGCTATGTGGGCCAATATCGTTGCGTTAGATCTTTTTCTAACATCATACTTATGTTCTCTGATCCTTACTCCGAGGTTTCTCGTTGTAATTCCTATGTAATCCATTTTTATCCCTAACTGTTGGTTCTTGTAGGGGATTCTATAAAGTCCTGCTTTATCTTTATTTTTAATATCCCCTTTCCTGGGCAAATTCCGCAGATCTAACAGCCAGGCTGATTTGGCCTCTTTTTTAAATTTGAAACGACAATATAATTCACTTATTAAGGCCAAAAAGAGGAGNAAAACTAAACAATATTGAAAAAATTCAAAATACTCCAACAAAGAAATTATGGGAGTTGGAAATTGATTATGAATATTCGATTGATTATGTTAAAACAATATACAGTCGTTTTGGAAAAAAAAACTAGTAGTTCTTAAAGATGAAGAATTGAATGACTTTCAAGTTTTTCTACCTGATCGATTTAATAAAAAATTAAGGGATGAAGATTTAGAGGAGATAAGTAATTTTAAATTTGAATATAAGGGTAAGAAAAATTGTGGGAATAATTATAAAGCACATATTATAGAGTTTGTTTGACTTTATTTTATATTTTCTTTTTTGTAATCAACGAGATTTTCAGTGGTTTATAATTCTTGTTTAAATTTGTTGAATTTTGATTAAATTCATTGAATTTTAAAAAAAAACTTAAAAATTAGGAATCTACGAGATTTCATTGGTTTTAATTTTTTTGTTTAAATTCATTGAATTTTACTATTGATTTTGATTAAATTTACTGATTTTTAAAAACCTAATATTTATGTTTTGGGCAGAAGGAACATTATTATACTACTGATGCCCACATCCTGGCAATTTGGTTGTCTCATGCTTTTCAAACAAAATACTTATTTCTAATATTAAACCTTTGGATGTTCATATTTACTACTCTTTTTCTTGAGAGATTTGTCCACAACATCATTAATCGGCATTAAGTAATAAATTAGATGCTAAAAATCACGTTTTGGTATCATCACAAAAGGACACTGAAATAAAATAAACCAGCAACGAGTTCCTCAACTTTTTTGGCAACATTTAAAATTTTTATCACATCCTGTTCTCACATTAAAAAACATTTTATATATTCAACTAGTATAAAATGGCACAAAGCTTAATTTTAAAGATAAAGATGAGTTTACAAAAAATTCTGAATGCTTACAATTAGTAAAATAGTCATTAAGTAAGACCCTACTGGAGAAAACACACGATTTCCATTATCTTTCTTTCCCTCGATCTTACACTATCAAAATTTAAAACAATCTATTTTCCTAATAAGTAAACCACACTGCAAAATTTCAGATATTTCAAATAAAAAGAACAGGAGTTATTTAATTTCAAAGAATATGAACAAAATCCTGCCACATGAAAAAATTACAAAAGGATTTTTAGTATTTCTGGAAGTTTCAAGATGTCCTACATCTAAAAATGAAAAATCTTGCAAATCATTTTTCACCGATCGCAATGCTTTTCCTCTATTATATATAACAGCTGGGAATGTATAAAGAAATTAGCGCTGCAATATTCACAACACCAATTTAGTTTGAAAGAAAGCATTACATAATCAAGACTTTTTAAAGTACTACGAATATTGGCATAATGGAGCGGTCGACCAGGAAACGTCTATAAATATTACTTAATTGTAATCTAATATATAATCGAGACGGGTTGATAATAATAATAATGATAATAATAATAATAATAAGCGCAGAGCCCAAACGGTTAGGAGTTGAAAGTTGAAATTTGGTACACGTTAGGGTACGTCACGAGAACGCACACTAAGAAGGGATTTTTCGAAATTCCTCCCGGGGGGAGAAAGACAGGATTAAGGCTTAACACTTCCATCAACAATGGAAGTGTTAAGTAACAATGGAAGTGTTAAGTAACAATGGCAGTGTTACGTAACAATGGAATTGTTAAGAGAAAGCGACGTGCAAGATTTACAGGCGCAGATGCAGTTTTTTCGTTTTTGTGGGAAATCGAACATATTTTTAGAACCATCAAAAATTCTCTAATTAGTCTGGAAACAAGGGAACCCAATTCTTGCATTCTGTGAAAATGGGTAAGGTTGACTGTAACGTAATAATCTTTATCTTAGTTATTGTTACTTTTTCCAGAGCAACGCTGGGCCCACCTGCTAGTAAATAATATTTTTTCAATTTTACTAAAAACTGTTACAAAAATACAACAATATTCATTAAAATCAATATTTTAACCTCTGTTTAAAAATGTGCTGTATTTTATATGTATAAAATGAATAAAAGATATATATCTTAATACGGATTATTTCTTACAGAATACAAACACATTATATCTGTTGAGTAGGAAAAGTTAACAAGTTCACCAACAGACGAAAAAAATAGTACAATAATACCCCGAACTTACGCGATAGGTGGAACCGAGCGATAACCGCGAATTCTCTTAAGTCTGGGGTATCATGTCGCATATAAATACATACAAATCATTTTTAATTGCGGCTGGAGATTAAAGAAAACAATAATTTAGAAAAAAATGTTTAATAAAATTTTAGATAATACATATGTATAACAAATTCTATAATAATATTACTCCATAATTTTAACATTGCTTCCATCTCAGGGATAACACCGTGACGTTTACGAATGATGCTTGAATTTAAAGTTTGAGCATATTTTTCAGCTTTGAAAACTTTTTCTTTACCTTTTATAATTTTTCTTTCTGTCGATTCCGGTAGATCAAACTTCTTCGCCAATTCACAAATTTTCATTTTTGTATCGAAGTCATTAATAATGTTAACTTTACATTCCAGAGATAAAAACGTTTCTTTTCTTGTTTGATGCAGAAGAATCGGTTCTACTTCGTTTGCATGACATAGTTCAGTCTTCAAATATCCGTAGATATAACAAACACAGAAATAAATAACACAAAATAAATTGTAGCTATATGTCGATTCTACGCGACACGTCCGAAGATGTAAGCCAAACAATAGTGAGGCGGAGTGAGTAATCAGGAGTTGCGTGGCACTCAAACAAAAGACGAGTCGACAAGATTTATAAATCACGTAACTCCGGATTCGCTTTAAGTAAAGGTATTACTGTATTTGAAATTTCAAAAGTTATTTTAAGAGAAATGTAATAAGTCAAAAAACTGACTTAAATCACAAGTTTATTTATGAATTCGCAAATAATCTAAACTGGGAATTAATTAATATAGAAAAATTATATATTTCCAACATCATTTATTGAAAGACATATCAGACACAAGCAAAATAAAATTTGATTTTAAAACACCAAGTATTAGACGAAGAACTCGTAAATAATTTTTCAAACTTGCTGGACTGGAATAAAAAAGCAAAATTTTTAATTTTGCTTTTTTATTCCAATAAATATAATTCCTAATTTACATACATGTTACCGCTAAAGCTCGAAAGCCATTAATGTGTACATTACCTAGCTAATCTCCAGATTAACTAGGGTGAGCCGTTTACATGCAGAATCAAGAGTTTTCCGCATTTAACCTAGGTATTCCGCACATTAACTGCTTCCGTATCGTTAAAGTTCAAAAGTTTGTTTTTCTAATTTCCTTTCCCTACTACTTCCCAAACAAGACAGAGCAAAAACTGATGCACGCTCAATTTTAGCTGTGGTTCTGAGTAAAACAGAGGATAGCTTTTATAAACTTGGTACTAAAACGGGTATTTTAAAACAATTGTATGCAAAATCTGAATTCAGAGTTTGCGAAGAGAGATTTTTAAACGACAAAAGATGTCCCTGCTGTAGAAATATGTTTACGTCGAATAGCAATAAAACAATTCCTTGGTACTGACTGGGCAGGGTTTCAGAAAGTTTGACTAAAAATCTAAGTGTACTACAATTAGGTGGTCTTGTTCAAAAAAATTGCTATGTAATTCAAAGTGTCACCAATCTTTAGATTGCTTTAATAAGTAAGTACAGTTTTATCATATGTTTTGCAAATTCATTTCCTTAATTGTAATACAGTAATATTTTAAACCGTTTGATTTTTATATTACAGTTTTTTAATTGATTGATGATTGAATTTATCAACTAATTTGTTCATTGTTTGATTCTATTAACTTTTCTTTATATATCGAAAATTGAATAAATAACATTATGTTAATTTAAGCGTACAGAAACGTTGCTGTTGTTCCAGCAAAGATCTTATTTTCAGTTTACCGAGTGCCTAGTAGGTAATGTGCAGATTACCTAGATCATCTGCATATTACCTAGGTAATTTGAGAAATGAAACAATTTTCGACGGACCACCCTAGTTAATCTGCAGATTAGCTAGGCAACGTTCCACAAGCTTTCAAGGTTTAGCGGTAACATATATACTTTTAAACAATAAATTTGTTTAAAAGTATATACATAAAATAGATATGAGAATAGCTTTAAAATAGGAAAGATTAAAAAACTGCACTCTTTGTGAAATAAAAGATTATTTATATTGGGATTCAGTGTTTTGTTATTAAATACTGAACGAAGTTTTTATTCATAATTTCAAAAACCATTTTTTTGTGTGTTCTTTTGAAATATCAGAAACTAAATCAGAAATATATTGCTAATAATTGACAAAGTTTATTAGTTAATGTACGTCATGATACAGTCAGTATAACATTCTTGATGATAGGAAAATTCAGAAAAACAAAAAAAAAAAAACTAATACAAATCATATTTCTTAATTTAAAAAAAATATACCACAAAATGTTTGAATCTAAACTACTCATGTACAATACTTAATAATAATAGATTTTTATCATTAATATAACAAACATAATCGATAAATTTAAATATTGTACACCTACAATACGTTTTCAAAGTCAAAGTCATCAAAATATTTATTCGTCGATGTCAAAATCTTAAGTAACATGAAAATTACGATAAAATGTTAACACCAATGAAATAATCATTTCCTATTCAACAAGAAAATTTATTTTTTCAAAAATAGCATAAATGACAGAAAGGACAACGGGAATGAAGAATAACGCATGAAAAGCTGTTTCCATTGCAATAAGAATTACAATTTTTGCAAATATACAAAGAAAATATACATCAGAATATAAAATCAATATTCCTAATCCCGTGGTCAATGATCCTTGGAGTATTGGAAAGCCTATACGATATAGAGAATCTTTTAATTTTTCGTTTGGTGTTTTGCTTGCTGACATGACATAAGCATACGAAACATGAGTAGGATAATTCACGCTGAATCCCACACACAGAATAAGGCTGATCATTGATATAATATCCAAGTTGACTCCCCATAAAGACATATAACCTAAAGTTTCTATCATTGCAGATACGACAGATATTGCAACAATAATTGCGATTAATAAATTCGGTACAAACAATAGAAATATTACTGTTATTAGCACAGCAGTAATCCAAAATAATTGTTTAATCATTTGTCCAATGATGATTCCTTGTTCAATCATACCTGACTTAACACAATGCACTAGTACAGGAATGTCGGATTCATCGGCAATTTTCAATAAATCTTTTAATGTCTCTCTTTCTGAGTGTGAAGAATTCAAATTCTTTCCCATAATAAAAAACCTACTGTATAAGATGTCGGTATTGTTACTGTTAAAAACGACATCATTCGAGAGAGACTGGGCTGCTCGGATATTAAAGAACACATCGCGAAGTCCATCGATAAAGTCTTGCTTGTTTGACATATTGTAACCTTGCAATGAAAATTTTGCTACCGGACTTTTCTGAAATTCTTTGTAGAATTTCAACCAAGACACAGTAAATTCTTTTCCAGCAATATTTGGATGATTCTCGAATTTAGTCAACACAGTTTCTATCGACATTTGTACTTTTATATCTGAGTAATCCAACGTTTCATTAATAATTATCTGAAAAGGATAGGAGTAACGGGTAAAGTAGTTGTAATTAATTCGAAAACCTCGTGTAATAAGAGAATCTTTTGGAAATAGACTCTCATATTTAATACCATGTTCGATGTGAAATGTACCCCATATTCCAAACGATAAATTAATTGTGTAAATTATAATAATAATCAACTTCACTGAGGTATTGGATAGCGTTTTTCCTAATAAATCTCTAAAAATTGCCATAGTAAATTCTTCTTCTGTGTTTTTATTTTTTTCAAGATAATCATCATTTTGTTCTGAAATAAAAAATCTGGAATTAATATACGGTTAACGAAATAAACTTTTTTTGATATTCTGATTAATATACGGTTAACGAAATAAAATTTCTGATATTCTGATTAATATATGGTTAACGAAATAAAATTTCTGATATTCTTTTTACTTTAACGCGATGAATAGTTTAGCCTTTCTCAAACTATGGTTCAAGACTCAATATTGGGTTGCATTAAAATTTCAATGGGCAAGCTATTACTGAAATATTTTCTATGAACGGAGGCATCTTTCATCTATCAACGGAGGCATCTGCCTCCGTTCATAGAAAATATTTATCAACAACTTTTTTCCTATAATTATTTTCAAATTAATATAGACTTCTGAATTATTCATAAACAGTATTATTCACAGTTGTCAGCCTTAAATTTATAGTACTTAAATTTTATTTAAAAAAAAATACAATTGAAATACGTTATATCTTACAAACGAAATTAGTTTAAACTGCTGTTAATGGAAATATACTCAATTCTACATTTTATACCTATCAATAATGATATAACCATATAACCAACACCTTATTAGTTGCTGAGGGAGTTTATTAAAAACGAACGTTTTCGATCTACTCAATAGATCATCATCAGGTTAGAACATTTAAAAATGGAATACAGCATAAAAAGAAACATCACATTCAAAATTCAAAAACCGATAACATATCAACTAAAAAGAATAAAAACTGTGCATGATACATAAAATGTAAAAATAAATAATATACTACTATAGCTAAACATTAATACAATCCACCATAATCAAATAGAAGTTACTAAGTTTCCTTTAAAGCGATTATGGATTATATTTCGGTTCACGAGCTACTTTTAAGCTTTTTAATGGCAAACTTCCAAGCTAAGGGAAGACCTACTGCGTCTCTGGCATTAATGCATCTTTCACCAAGTTTGCTGATGTATATTTCCCTTTTTTTCGGCAGTTTTTGCTAAAGTTGGAGAGTGTACTTGTCTGACAATTTCTGCTTCCGCCCAGCCTACCACACATCCTTAAGATTGAGCTATGTGGGCCAATATCGTTGCGTTAGATCTTTTTCTAACATCATACTTATGTTCTCTGATCCTTACTCCGAGGTTTCTCGTTGTAATTCCTATGTAATCCATTTTTATCCCTAACTGTTGGTTCTTGTAGGGGATTCTATAAAGTCCTGCTTTATCTTTATTTTTAATATCCCCTTTCCTGGGCAAATTCCGCAGATCTAACAGCCAGGCTGATTTGGCCTCTTTTTTAAATTTGAAACGACAATATAATTCACTTATTAAGGCCAAAAAGAGGAGATATTTTTGTAATTATGCATTACAGTTGGCTGGTATTAGAGATTCTAAGGCCTTTTGGTTTCGAGTAGGTCGTTTTCGTCGGGTCAGGCGTACACTAGACCATGAGATTTCCTTGACCGCTTGGTTTATTTATTATCAAAAGTTATTTAGTTTAAATACATCGAAATTACCTCCGATTATGTCACTACCGATGGCTTCTTGTGTTGTTGATCCTATTTTGGATCTTCCTATTTCTGATTCAGAGGTGAATACAACACTTCAAAAAATGCGGATTCGTTCTGCTCCCGGGGTGGATAATGTTTCACCGTCTTTAATTGTTTACTCAAGGGACACTTTGGTTCCTTACTTGGCCAAGTTATTTAATCGGGTTTATGACACTGCTAGAATCCCGAAACAGTGGATGGAGGTAAAGATAAAAGTTATCCATAAAAAAGGTCCACTAGATGATCCCGCTAACTTTCGACCAATATCGTTGTTGCCTGTAGTTCGAAAGATATTTACCTCTATTTTGGCAAATAGATTGAGTACTTGGCTAAGAGAGAGGAGTTTGATTCAACCTGTGCAGTTTGCTTTCCAACCTCGGAAGAGCACTTTGAGTAATATTTTGATTCTCCACTCCATTATTTGTAGACAACTTTCAAAGAAAAGACAACGTTTACTTGCAGCGTTTATTGACTACGAGAAAGCTTTTGACAGTGTTGTTTTGAAGATTTTGTTATCAAAATTAAAAATGCTTGGAATCTCAGATAAGTTTATTGATATTATTCAGTGTCTATTTTCAGGTTTGAAAGCAAGGGTTTCCACTAGTGCCGGATTTACTGATGCCTTTTCATTGGAAAAGGGTTTGCCACAGGGTGATTCCTTAAGTCCGATATTGTTTATTTGTTATGTTAACGACATGGTACACGTTTTTGATGATTTAAGTAAAGATTCCATTTCTCTGGGAAACTACGAAGTCCATTTACTTCAATTTGCTGATGATACAGTGGTGTTATCCACTACCCCGATTTATCTACAAAGAAAACTGGACAGGTTATATAATTATTCCTCTAATTTGGGTTTGCGCATTAATTTATCAAAGTCGAAAATAATAATTTTTAGACAAGGTGGAAGGTTGAGGAAAGCTGATAAGTTTTTCTTAAATGGTAGAGGAGTCAGTATTGTTAATGAAGTAATATATTTGGGGATTCGTCTCTCAGCTACTGGCTCGTTCCAAAATTACATTTCTTACGTTAAAGGTAAAGCATTTTCCAAGATAAATGTTATTATAGACATCTTGAGAAAGGTTAAAAACAGCCATATGGCTTTATGTAAGAAACTTGCCGCCTCTCTTTTTACTTCGAGTTGGTCTTATGGTTTGCCCTTTTGGGGGCCTTTTTGCTTTGAAGATATTGACTCTATAGAACTGATGTTCTTTCGTCGTCTTTTTGGTCTCGAGAGGTCGGTCCCATCGTATGCAATCAGATCAGAATTGGGCCTTGAGTTTCCTCGGAAACGCTTGATAAAACTGACCTTAAATTTTCTGACAAGCATAATCTCTGACCCATCATCTTTGGAATGCGAGGCTTATTTAACCTTCAAGAAGTTTCCATCGAAAAGATCGTTCAAATACTGTTGGTTTACTAAACTGGAGAATCTATTTAATAGAATAGGTTTTTCACTCTCCTTAATAGATTCCTCTCCAGATGTTTTGAAATATTATGCAAATACAATTTTACAAGAGTTTGATAATCTTTTCTTGAGAGAAGAGGGGGACAGGATTCTTAAGGCTAAGTATCATTTATGGTATCCAGAAATATTAGACAACAATCGGTGTTTTTACATTTATTATCAGCAGTTACCGTTTATTGTTAAGAAAACGATCATACAGATTCGTCTAAATAAGTTTCGTTTAATATGGAAACACTTGTGTATTGACCTATGTTCATCGGAAATGTGTCCGTTTTGTAAGAATGGAAATGCGACTTTAAATCACTACATGTTTGACTGCGAGGATTTTGAATATCTGCGTCTATCAACACTGCCTAATAATGTTTTTTGTACTAATAATGTTTGTAAAAATCCAGCAGATAAAATTCATGGATTATTCTCCATCAACGACTCATTTGAGTCTATATGGAATAAATATAATTTATTAACCAAAGTTATTAATGTTACCCCTCCTCCTAAAAATTAATTTTATGTATGGAGTTTTTAAAAAAATAAATAAATAAATTTTTAATATCCCCTTTATCATTTCTTAAAATCTTGTACAGATTTGGAGCTCTTTTCATTACCAAGTAGAATTTTTAAATCCCACAATATCCTTCATGACGCCTCCTAAATATTTGCTGAATGTAAACTTTGTGTACTTAGGACGCTGTCAAGATATTTTTTTTATCGCTCGCCTCAAATTTTCTAACAATGCCAACAATTATGCTTCTTTTATAACCTAAGGTTTCCGCTATCTACATAATCCTTTCGATCTCTTTAACTCGGTCAATAACGTTATTGCAGTATAGATACACCCTTCTAACGAAGGCACGAAAGGCTGCTATTTTAAAACGATATGGGTCATAGGACCTTGCCGGAATGTAGAGTGGGCTATGCGTTGGTTTTGTGAACACACTAGGGGATACATGGCCTTCCCTAAAGACGATATTAATATCCAAGAAATGTATCATTATGGAAATTTTCTGCTCTAGCTTCAGGTTGAGGCCGTCTTCATTTTCGTTGGTTCTTTCTATGAAATTACTAATTTCTTGATTGCTTCTCCATATTACAAAGATATCATCCACATATTACTTGTAGTTAATAATGTGATTTTTTATCGGAAGTTCACTGTCTGATGTTTAAAAACAAAAGTATTTTATCTGGGTCTTTCATTCGTTCTTGTGTATTGTCAGGAGTAAAAATGAATAGCAATAGGAATAACAAAGTTTTTGAATTGTATTCAAGATTGAAATTCCAAAATCACACGGGAGTAAGATATAAGTTTACCCATACCCATAAAATGTATTCTCACGTCAAAACAGATTATTCAGAAATCAGAATTCGGAAAAACACATAAGTGTAATCGACGGAGTGACTTTCAACTCTTAAGAATTGACAAAAAAGGTTCTTGTCCAGCTTTGCATTAACAAATTACGAGTATGTTGTCGATTTTACATGATTTTTTCCTCAAAGTTAAAAATTCCAGTAATTTTTGCGGGAAAATGTTTGCATTTACGTGCATTTGACATTTTATTTGTGATTAAACAAAATAAAATTGAATTGTATTAATTAATCTAATTTTCTTTATTTTGACCTTTTCCACACCTTTTCCTATATGCAAACCGTCTTATAATCGAATAAATTCGGTATTTAATATTTTTATAAGTTCATTTAGTACGCAGTCAATATGACATAATTTAATTTATGAAACACAATATTTTGTTAAAATAAATATCAACTTACCACATCTAACAAATTTTCCAGAACGAAGATTCCCCTTCTCTCTGTATCCACTCAACGCCAAACATCCTCCAAAAAACGTTATCTGGTATACAAAATTAAACATTATGCAAGTTGCAGTGTAATAACTGAATATTCGAATGAATGGGAAAGGAGCCATCATCCCGATGCAATACGAAAAAAAATTAGTGAGTGAAGTTAAGGTAATGGAAACTCCCGCTTCACTATATGTTTCTTCCATGCGTCTCTCAACTGAATATTTAGGATTACTGATCCTCCAACATCCTATTAAGACGAATGCATCGTCTATCTCGGTCACTGAAATACATATAATACATACTTATTTAATGTATTAGCTCTATCTTTACAACACATTTGCACAAAAGTGATTCACTTACCAAGGACTAAAAATGGAATGGTAACGTTCCAGTAAGTGCTTTCTACACCCGATGCAGCCATTAATCCAAAAGAGGATACAACAGCCAAACCAGCGTTGATCACACTTGCTAATCCAAGAAGAGGTTTGCTTCTCACCCATTTATTACTCATATTGAGAAATGTCGAAAGTGCAATCATAAATGCCACCAAACCTCCTATTTTAGGTTTTGTTTTTTGAAATTCAGTCTGAAATCCTTTTTTTGTAGCTAATGGAGAATTTGGAACGACGTTGATATATGTGAAATGATATTGTTGAATCGTGTCATAAACATGATTGGACCATTTATCAAACAAATTTTTTTTTATTTCATTTTTATCATCGGTCAAGTATATTATCGTAATGGCGTTTACTCTGTCCACAAAGTTGTGATTATCCTCAGTAACACCCCCTAAATTCATAAAATAGGCTTTATAAGTGAAAGACAAGAAATCGATATCTAAAGGATACTTAATTTTTTTTCTCTTTTGAATTATAGAATCTATTCCCACTTCTGATATCACCTCGATAATTGGATTTTCAAAGCATTTTTTGTGCATAAGAGTGCATATATCCCGATATTGTATTAATTTCCCATGAGTTTTTAATGTTATATTTTGTATAATCTCATCGACCAATTTCACTTCTGAGAGAACGTTTTTTTCAAACATGTTTCCTTTATCTTTCTTCATCAGGTGTATTAACAGACAATTGGGAACGTCAGGAACTCTTATCTGATCAGAAAGTTGAGACGAATTATACGAAAAAGTATTTTCTACAAACTGCTTTATGCTAAAACGCTTTCCTGAATCCGGTGTTATTTCAGTCTTAATGGATGGCAATTCCTTGACAAATATCGTAAGAGTTGTGGACAGAATTACGGGTAAAAGGATAAAATAGTATGGATATCGACCAACAGTTCGTCCTAATTTTTTGAAAAAGTAGCAATGAATTTTTCTTATGCAATCGAGTTTCATTCTGCAACTTCAGTATATGTATGGAAAATGATCTTAGTCTGGTTATCTGAAAAATACATAAATGTAAATTTGATCTTATACATTATATCTTATGCTATTATTTTATGTAAAAATACATCTATATTTTTGAAATTCGTTCGGTTGTTAAAATAACTGTTAACAGAAGACAGTATAGAGTTATCCTTCTCACTGGTGAATAGGGAGTTTCCTGAAAATTAGGAGGTCTACGAATTAAAATGTATGGAAATAGGAACCAGAAACAATAGAAGGTCTCATCTTTCCAAAAATCTAAACAACAGTTTTGTAGAATTTATTTTTAATTAACCACAATTAAACAATTAAAGATAAGAGCGGGTATTGTATCGTCTACAACCTCTACTACTTTTTAGTTTAACCCACTCGTTGGAGTGTACAATATACACCTCAGTAGCAGTCAATTGTGTTTAGAGAAAATGAATTTCGCGAGTTTGTATTTATTCTTGAATTTGTATTATATTTAAATATTTCTTCTTCGGATTTTGTAACCTTTTCAAGAAAATATTTTTAGATGATCCGCTTCCATTTGTAGTCAAATCAATTTACATCATTTTAGGAAGAAAGAATGTGAAAGAAAAGATCGACTCTTCCAGTGTTAATTTTGTTTCAGTAATTGAAAAATAATGTGAAAGACTCCAAATTTTATTTGTGCTTAATAACCATTTTTTGTATTATTTATATTTTATTCTTGAACGTTTATATTTTTTAAATAAAATGTTTAATCTTTTTAAAAACGTCGTTCTTCATTACCATTCAATTAGTTTAGTGTTATTTACTAATTATACTTGTTTACTTTTGTGATATAATTATTCAATTTATTTGTTTTTTACTGTAAGTTAATTTTATATATTTCGGCTTCAATTTGAAAAATTTGTTGACCAATAAATTCCTACTTTCGTCTGTCTCTCTGTCGATAAACTCGAAAACAGAAATTAGATAAATAAAAGATAAGACAAGATATGAAACTCTTAGGGGGGTAAGAGTCCTGAGTAACTATACCGAGAACTTAAGAAACAAATAAGAAGTAATGTTATTTCAATTCAAATCTTTTTTCCGAAATATAGGGGAGATCGGGGCAACTTCGGCAAGCGGGGCAAGTTTGTCAAGCGCTTTTTTTAAAAAACAAATTAAAAGGAGACTTTGGTTATAGGTTAGGCAGTTGAGTTTTATTGGTGGCTTGTTGAGTGTAGTGTTTTTATTGTTCTCCAACAAGCGTAGTTGAATTATCANTTAAAAATTTTGCTTTTTTATTCCAATAAATATAATTCCTAATTTACATACATGTTACCGCTAAAGCTCGAAAGCCATTAATGTGTACATTACCTAGCTAATCTCCAGATTAACTAGGGTGAGCCGTTTACATGCAGAATCAAGAGTTTTCCGCATTTAACCTAGGTATTCCGCACATTAACTGCTTCCGTATCGTTAAAGTTCAAAAGTTTGTTTTTCTAATTTCCTTTCCCTACTACTTCCCAAACAAGACAGAGCAAAAACTGATGCACGCTCAATTTTAGCTGTGGTTCTGAGTAAAACAGAGGATAGCTTTTATAAACTTGGTACTAAAACGGGTATTTTAAAACAATTGTATGCAAAATCTGAATTCAGAGTTTGCGAAGAGAGATTTTTAAACGACAAAAGATGTCCCTGCTGTAGAAATATGTTTACGTCGAATAGCAATAAAACAATTCCTTGGTACTGACTGGGCAGGGTTTCAGAAAGTTTGACTAAAAATCTAAGTGTACTACAATTAGGTGGTCTTGTTCAAAAAAATTGCTATGTAATTCAAAGTGTCACCAATCTTTAGATTGCTTTAATAAGTAAGTACAGTTTTATCATATGTTTTGCAAATTCATTTCCTTAATTGTAATACAGTAATATTTTAAACCGTTTGATTTTTATATTACAGTTTTTTAATTGATTGATGATTGAATTTATCAACTAATTTGTTCATTGTTTGATTCTATTAACTTTTCTTTATATATCGAAAATTGAATAAATAACATTATGTTAATTTAAGCGTACAGAAACGTTGCTGTTGTTCCAGCAAAGATCTTATTTTCAGTTTACCGAGTGCCTAGTAGGTAATGTGCAGATTACCTAGATCATCTGCATATTACCTAGGTAATTTGAGAAATGAAACAATTTTCGACGGACCACCCTAGTTAATCTGCAGATTAGCTAGGCAACGTTCCACAAGCTTTCAAGGTTTAGCGGTAACATATATACTTTTAAACAATAAATTTGTTTAAAAGTATATACATAAAATAGATATGAGAATAGCTTTAAAATAGGAAAGATTAAAAAACTGCACTCTTTGTGAAATAAAAGATTATTTATATTGGGATTCAGTGTTTTGTTATTAAATACTGAACGAAGTTTTTATTCATAATTTCAAAAACCATTTTTTTGTGTGTTCTTTTGAAATATCAGAAACTAAATCAGAAATATATTGCTAATAATTGACAAAGTTTATTAGTTAATGTACGTCATGATACAGTCAGTATAACATTCTTGATGATAGGAAAATTCAGAAAAACAAAAAAAAAAACTAATACAAATCATATTTCTTAATTTAAAAAAAATATACCACAAAATGTTTGAATCTAAACTACTCATGTACAATACTTAATAATAATAGATTTTTATCATTAATATAACAAACATAATCGATAAATTTAAATATTGTACACCTACAATACGTTTTCAAAGTCAAAGTCATCAAAATATTTATTCGTCGATGTCAAAATCTTAAGTAACATGAAAATTACGATAAAATGTTAACACCAATGAAATAATCATTTCCTATTCAACAAGAAAATTTATTTTTTCAAAAATAGCATAAATGACAGAAAGGACAACGGGAATGAAGAATAACGCATGAAAAGCTGTTTCCATTGCAATAAGAATTACAATTTTTGCAAATATACAAAGAAAATATACATCAGAATATAAAATCAATATTCCTAATCCCGTGGTCAATGATCCTTGGAGTATTGGAAAGCCTATACGATATAGAGAATCTTTTAATTTTTCGTTTGGTGTTTTGCTTGCTGACATGACATAAGCATACGAAACATGAGTAGGATAATTCACGCTGAATCCCACACACAGAATAAGGCTGATCATTGATATAATATCCAAGTTGACTCCCCATAAAGACATATAACCTAAAGTTTCTATCATTGCAGATACGACAGATATTGCAACAATAATTGCGATTAATAAATTCGGTACAAACAATAGAAATATTACTGTTATTAGCACAGCAGTAATCCAAAATAATTGTTTAATCATTTGTCCAATGATGATTCCTTGTTCAATCATACCTGACTTAACACAATGCACTAGTACAGGAATGTCGGATTCATCGGCAATTTTCAATAAATCTTTTAATGTCTCTCTTTCTGAGTGTGAAGAATTCAAATTCTTTCCCATAATAAAAAACCTACTGTATAAGATGTCGGTATTGTTACTGTTAAAAACGACATCATTCGAGAGAGACTGGGCTGCTCGGATATTAAAGAACACATCGCGAAGTCCATCGATAAAGTCTTGCTTGTTTGACATATTGTAACCTTGCAATGAAAATTTTGCTACCGGACTTTTCTGAAATTCTTTGTAGAATTTCAACCAAGACACAGTAAATTCTTTTCCAGCAATATTTGGATGATTCTCGAATTTAGTCAACACAGTTTCTATCGACATTTGTACTTTTATATCTGAGTAATCCAACGTTTCATTAATAATTATCTGAAAAGGATAGGAGTAACGGGTAAAGTAGTTGTAATTAATTCGAAAACCTCGTGTAATAAGAGAATCTTTTGGAAATAGACTCTCATATTTAATACCATGTTCGATGTGAAATGTACCCCATATTCCAAACGATAAATTAATTGTGTAAATTATAATAATAATCAACTTCACTGAGGTATTGGATAGCGTTTTTCCTAATAAATCTCTAAAAATTGCCATAGTAAATTCTTCTTCTGTGTTTTTATTTTTTTCAAGATAATCATCATTTTGTTCTGAAATAAAAAATCTGGAATTAATATACGGTTAACGAAATAAACTTTTTTTGATATTCTGATTAATATACGGTTAACGAAATAAAATTTCTGATATTCTGATTAATATATGGTTAACGAAATAAAATTTCTGATATTCTTTTTACTTTAACGCGATGAATAGTTTAGCCTTTCTCAAACTATGGTTCAAGACTCAATATTGGGTTGCATTAAAATTTCAATGGGCAAGCTATTACTGAAATATTTTCTATGAACGGAGGCATCTTTCATCTATCAACGGAGGCATCTGCCTCCGTTCATAGAAAATATTTATCAACAACTTTTTTCCTATAATTATTTTCAAATTAATATAGACTTCTGAATTATNTATGCAAAGCTTTTTTTTCAGTTTACAGCAGTATTTATTACACAAAATTTAAGTAAAGCTTAACATGCCGATCTTGCCCCGATCTCCCCTAAGTAATTGAAATGGGCAAAAATCGTGAAAATTACTGCATTTTCTCCTTCTTCCTCTTCTGGGAAAAACTACTCTAGGAAAAACTACTTCATCTAAAAACTCAAATTTTAAATTTGAGCCTTTCTCGTTACCAGTGAGGTACCAGCGAAATTTACAGACCAGTAGGTAATAGGGATTGTATACCGGTTTACCGATTTACCGGTTACCGATAAATTGACAAAAAAACATTCGGTAAACTTACCCGTAAATGTCAAAAGTTTACCGGTAATTCGGTAAATGAAAAATCCATACTAGAAACTTCTATGTAGAAAATATTGTGTTTATAGACACTTAAATGGGCTAAAGGGACATTGAAAAAAAAACAGGTAAGTGTAAGCAACAATATACCTCATTATTAATTTTATGTGAGATAGTTTTTGTTTAATTTTAATTTAATGATCATTCGTCCAAATTCGTCCAACAAGTGTTAAATCAGAAAGGGTATTATCGGGATCTGGATTATTTTGTACAAAAATTAGATCAAAATTAGGAGATAAGACTATAAATAATTTAAGTTTCTTGAGAAGTTAATTTAAAAAATGGTAATGAATAAAATGGTATTAGGTACTATATATTATTTCTGTTGTATTTTTATTTTTCTGTATTATTTTATTTCTGTTATTTTTATATTTATTATTATAGTTTTTTTAGAATAACAATTTAATTTATATATTTTTTATATTTGATATTTTTGAAATAAAAATGTGAAATGGAAATCATAATGACTTATTTTTTATCATTTTAATTTTACTTTTCAAGAAAAAAATTTACCGGTAGTTTACCGGTAAACCGGTATTTTAATTTTCATTTACCGAATTACCGGTGAATGAAAATTACCGGTAAATTTACAATCTCTATTAGGTAAAACTTTACTGGGCTTTCCCGAAGAGCTATTTCAGTTTAATAACTTCATTTTATGCTCATAAAGATAAAAAACAATTAAATTTTATTCAAAACATTATCCTTAATAACAAAAGTTTAAATTTATATCAATTAAAACTTTTAAAAACAATTTTTCTGTCGGCAGTCATTTTAATGAATTTTATAATTATAGGCCTAAAGTAACATATAAATTATCTATTTGTACTGATGACATTCTTCTCCCAAAGCTTTGGTAGATTTTGGACTTTTCGAGGTATTTCAGTGGAGGCAGTTTTGTCACGCGATATGATAGTCACACACGACAATGCTCGCTGTTCTATCTGTAAGAGGATAGCACAATAAAGTAAGCACAGAATTATTATTAGAACGATTTTCTCACTTATTAGAAATGAAAAATACCCCATTAAGAGAAAATAGTACCTTAGCAAAATCATCTGAAAAAATTAAAAATCTACAATTAAATTCGAAGAGACCGACTGTTTTCGTCAGTTCCGGAGAGCGCTATTTGAGCTGACCTAATTCTGACAACATGAGAAATTCTGCATATTCTATTCTAAGATTTTAATATTTTGTGTTCCATTCATAGTCTCTAATCATGTGATTGTCAGTTACAAAGTGGGCATTACACTTGTATATTCAAAGAAACTAACGAGTGGATAGAATACAATGATACTGTAGTAGCTAAACATATATGGACACGCAATGCAAATAACCTGTATGTTCTTATTTTATGAAAAGCCTAATTATTATAGCTTATGACTTCTGGAAATTAATAAATAATACATTAAAATAAGAGTATCTGTATTCCTTTCGAAATAAAAACAGTTTCGATCGTTCATTAGTCAAATAAAACAGCAACGAGTTGCTCAACTTTCTCGGCAACATTTAAAATTTCGGTGGAGCCATCTGTTATAATATTTCCTTAAAAAGTATTTTTATACTTTTCACTATTATAAAATGACTAAAGCTTAATTTTGAGGGTAGGGATGAGTTTTATATAAAAAAAAAATTGAATATGCTAGTAACGACTAAAATCGTTTTTTAATCCGATTCTACTGGAGATAAACACGGCCCTCATTATAAACCCACTCCGTCAATTTTTAATTACTATAATTTATAGTCGTCAATCCTCCTAAAAACAAATCATCCTGCAAAATATCAGAAATTTTCGACAAAAAGCTAAGGAGTTATAAAGCTTCAAACAGGATGAAAAAAATTGTGCCACAACACACACACACACACACACACACACACACACACACACACACGGAAATTATCTTGAAAAGTTTTTTGCATTTTTAAACGTTTCAATGTTCCCCAGTGCCAAAAATGTAAAAAAAAAACTTGAAGGTAAGTTTTGACCGATTATATACGACCCTCAGTTATATTTAACAGCCAAACAAGTAAGAACAATTGATACTCAAACAAAAACATTTCAGATGTAAAAAATTGAGCCAAGTAAAAGCTTATTACAATTTAGACGACAACTTCTTTATATCTTAAATGTTTTTGTGTGGATAGAAACATAAGTTATTATACATTTTCGGAGTTAGCAAATTCAATAAAACTAAAATAATTTACATTTATTGTTTATAATATGGAGAGTAAAAAAATCTTAAATATTTTGCTATGAGTACAACATAATATTTTAAATAGAAACGATAAAAGTTTTTTTCTAAAGTTATAAAGAACTAAAACTCACTTTTCGTTTAACTCTAAACGAAGAAACAGTGATACCCGGACAAAAAAAAAAAAAAACAGCAACAAAGAAATTAGATGAATACTTTCAGATTTGTTATTTTCTAAGTGTTTCTGAAAATATAACTAAAAAGTTCGGTAGAATTTATATATTAATAATAATCATCTTCCAATAATTATAGTTATAGAACATGGAATTTTATATTCCTTGAGGAATATAAAGTTTCATGTTTCGAGAGGAATATAAAATTTCATATTTTGTGTGGAATATTTTATCAGATATTCCACACAAAATATGACAATAAATCAAACTTTACTTTTAAACATAACAACCAATATATGTATTTAAACTATTAAATAGTTTTGGTTTTTTTCTGGCTAGCATATAGAATTTCGTTTTTTTTTCCTCTATACAGTGGAACCAGGGTTCACGAATTTAAACCGTTCCGCGAATCCGTTCGTTAACCGAAGCAATTTTTTCCATAGAAATTAATGCAAATAACCCCATAAAAATATCGGATAGCACATGAAATTCTTTGAGTCGCGATCTCTTTTCATAAGGAAAAAGAAAGAGATCTAAAGTTGATTATCTTACTCTTTTAATCAAAATATTTTTAAATGCGATAGTGCAGTGTCGTTCATTAAATTATTGACTCTATTTGCCACAACTTCTCGATAAATTCCTGCACGTCATTCCATTTTCTGCAAATTTTTTTGATCTCAACACTGGTGATTTATTCCCTAGCTCTTCCTCTGACAAATGCTCTTTTCGTAAAATTTTCATCTGTTCTTCCTGTATGGCAACCAATTCTTCTGTCGTTAATTCATGTTGATAGTCTTTCAGCAACGTCTCCACGTCTGCGACATCTACCTCCACTCCCAACTCTTGCTAATGGAAACGATTTCATGAACTACATCAGAAGAGCTCTCTTCAAATTCCTCAAAGTTTCGCTCTGGGACACAAGTTGGCCAGGTTCCTCCAGGCCAATTGCAAAGTGCGGTGAGAGACCTCACTCCACGCTTTGTCAATAAGGTTGATACAATGCAGGATGTTAAAATGCTCTTTCAAAAAAGCTATAAGAGTTAAGTCGGTATCACTGGTAACCTGAAAACACCTGGTAAACGAAGATTTGGTATACAGCTTTTTAAAATTGGAAATCACTTGCTAATCCATTGGTTGCAGTAATGGAGTTGTGTCGGGTGGAAGGAATTTGACCTTGATAAAGTCATGTTCACTATCCAAGACTTCCTTCAAATATGGTGGATGTGTTGGAGAATTATTCTTTAAGAGAAGATATCTAAGAGGAAGGTCCATTTCCTGAAGATAATTTTTAAGAGTAGGAGCAAACACTTCTGGGATCCAATTTACGAATAAAGTCCGAGTTGCCAATGCCTTGCTATTTGCCTTCCATTGTGCAGGCAGTTTGGACTTTATCACATTTTTGCTCTTAATTAGAAACACGGGAACTTTCAGTATTGTAGACTAAAAGTCGCTTGATTTAGAAGTCACACTTGCATTAGCGCAAAATAAAACAGTGAGTCTGTCCTTCATGTACTTGTGCCCGAGAAGCGCTTTCTCTTCTTGGGTTATGTACGTTCCTCAAGATATTCTTTTCAAGAATAGACCGGCCTCGTCGCAATTAAACACTTGATTTGACACGTATCCTTCACGATTACAAACTCTGCAAATTCACCTACAATTGCTTTTGCTGCTTTTTCAGTTGAACTTGAAGCCTCCCCATGCCTTATGATACTGAATGCCAGTTCGTCGATAAAAAAAAAACCTATGAAACCACCCTCGGCTCGCTTTAAAGTCCTGCCTGTCTGCACTTGCACTGGGTTCATGGGTCAACAGGTCATTGTATAAAATTTTAGCCTTTTCACAAATTATAGCTTCACTAACACTGTCTTCAGCAAGTTGGTTTTCATTGATCCATATTAGCAACAGTTTTTCAACTTTATCTAAAGCTTTATATCTTTGTTTTAATATCACATTCACTCCTTTAGCCACTTCGGCAGCCTTAATTGCTTTTTGTTGTTAATAATTGTAGAGATAGTCGATTTTGTTACATTTTATTCTTTAGCGATGTCAGAAACACGAATGCCATTCTCGTATTTTGCAGTAATTTCTTTTTTTAATGCTACACTAAAACATATTCTATTGCCACTATCACTTTTCTCTTTTTTCAGTGCCATATTGATTAATTATATAAATAACAAAACTAAAAAAAGAAGTTTAGCACACTCGAAAAAGCAATGCTTACCTCGCACACGCCTAACAGAAACCGAAATTTGTGAGATTCCAGAACGGCTGAAAACTGTAATTTAATATTTACGTGTTAAAAGCGAAAACACTATTGTTTAGTCGGACCAAGTTCATGTTAGTTATGTAAGGGAGAGGTAAGGAAAAAAACTGTAGTTGTCAAAACAAATGCGACGTGAAAACGAATGACGTAACGGATCAGGTGGATCAGGTGGAATGTCCGCAAGGAAGATAGAACTCTGACAGAAGAGCGTATAAACAGTCGATCTAGGTTAAATTTTCAGAAAAGGGGAAAGTTTTGACAGGTATAAAAACATCTCGTACGATCGTTAAAGTACTAAAATGACAGATAGCAGAAACAATGGGCTAAATTATCAGCGCAAGGCTTATATGTTTATCAACAATCTCCGATCAGAGTCGACGAACAGGTGTCAAATAAACGCCTGGGAACAAATTTTTCTCGTGACCTGATCTGATTTCGGTTTTCAACTGGAGACAAACAATCGGGAAGCAAGGGATGGGATGCAGGACTAATCCTAAGATGAGATTCAAGGAAGAAATACTATAAAAACCACAAATCTCACGGTCAAAAAGGTCAAAACGCAGTTCTGCTAAAAATTGTACTGCGATTAATCTGTCTCGTCATCATCTGAATTAAGCCTGAAGTCGTTCCCGTTAAAATTTGTGTTGTGTCTCGTGGACCTCTTCAGTCTCCGAAGCTCCATCACCTACCATAGCTTCTGTGACTGAGTGAACCCATCTCGTCTGCCCGGGGCTACGATTAATCATCTTGCACTATCGTAGGATCTGCGATACGACGCTCCTCAGTGCGGGGGGAAAATATTGTAGATAAACCATTTCCAACCAACTCAAATTTGTAATATCTTCCCGTTCTAACAAACGATTTTCACTGTAAAATACTTCTCATCTTTGTCTCCTCCACCATTACCACCAACGTACGAATGGACCCTAGACCATCACCGACGCGCAATTAACTTATTTCTGCATAAAAGACGGCAAGCTTACAAAATTGACACAAAAAACCGCTAAGTTCGTTATCCGAATTTCGTCCGTTATCCGAGACAAAATTTTTGTAAAATAAAAGTTCGTTAACTGATTTGGTCGTTAACTGGAGTTCCACTATATTTGATATTTATTTGCATTAAGTTTATGTTTCATATTTTTCACATATTGTAATAAAAATAAATAAAAACAGTATTGCATAGTTATCACGAATAATCAATTATAAGTTACATTATATACAACAACAGAAGGAAATGCTATTGTTATCTTAATTGTTATAAGTGTTAGTTCTTTTAGTTTATCTTAATGGATGTTTTATGTCGTGAAACACGTAACGTGTTTCATTTGACGACATAAAACATCCATTAAGATAAACTAAAAGAACTAACACTTATCATCAAAAGATATCACTTGAATAATAAATTTATATTAACTATTTTGCAAGTGATAAAAACATAACAGTAAATGACAAATTACAAATTTATGATAAATTATGCAACAAAGAAAATGTCTTTAATTACTAACGTTATCAGCCTATAGAAAATGGCTATAACGTGCTCAGCGGAGATAATAAATTTGTAATTTATTCTCTACTGAGCACGTTCCAAGTGCAGTAGTAAATGTTAACAAATAGTAATACATAAAAACAACTTAATTAATAAAAATAATATAATAAATCATGAAATTACTATTTATATTTGAAATTTTGTAACTGCACATTGCCTTGATTATCATATTAGTAAACAGTTAAGAGCAACTATATTTATATCGAGTTACTACTAAAATAATGTTTAACTTTATAATGAATCTTCAATCAGTTACCTGAGAAGTAAAACAAAGCTGTTGTATTTTCTTCACAATCCACCTTGTGTTCAATTCAGTAGTACTTGTAGGCCTATACATAACAAAATGACGTATTAATTATGGATTAAAAATAAAATCGATAGAGTTGACATTTACTTAGTTATTAGCATAAAAACTTTTTAAATAGTAGAAAATTTTGTTTCATTATCACGCAATCGAGTTCCAAGAATTTAGTTTAATCAGTATTCCTATGGAATCTGGGTTACATGGCAAGTTTTTTCGTTTATTTTTAAATATATTTAATTAGTTAAAAAATCCGTTTGTCGGTCCGATAAAAATTTATTAAGTAGCTTTATACAATGTTTCGAGTTTTATGTGTTTAAAAATAACACAGATGTTTAGTATTTATATAATATATAATTCGATTTAAATCTATAAAGTATTTTTTTCAGTTCTTTAAAACATTATTTATTTGTTTAAAATAATTTTAGCATGGATAATTAAAAATAATAAATTTTAAAAACATTTTTTAAATGACACTACTGCATTATTGTCAACAGACTTCAAGGATAATTGCTTTAAAATATAATAGAAAACGTAAATAATTTATTTATATGTCCTGAAGGTGGGATAAATCAAGGTAACCTTGATGTCTTTTTTATTTATGGTGTTATTAATAACTTTTTTCCCTCCTTATAAGCCAAATACACTTCACTAATTAATAAGTTATATGTTTCGGCTATTTTTCACTTTTCTTTGTAAAAAATATATTTATACATAGAGAAATCATTGCCGAATATTTTTATTAAACAATGCAAATTTTACAAATTATACACGTGTGTAAAAATAAAATTCGAACACGTGATTTTTCTCTAAACCTGTTCTACGACTCTCGTCATTCGATGTATAATGACTACTTGACCTTTATTAATTTTCACGCTATAAATGTTCTGTTCTTACGTTAATAATTAGTTAACTGTTTTAGTTTACTACTGATTCTAAAATATATCACTGCATATAAAATATGATATAACAGAGTTGTTAGTATATAATATTTTCACCTGTATTGAGTAATGTTATTAGGAAAATTAAATTTTTGCCAATCATTCGAATATAAAAAAAAATCGTAATTTTACGAACGACTGTTTTTAATAAAGAACGAACAATTATTTATTGTGACATCGTTACAAGGTCGGACAGATATTTATAATTAAATTTTAACTTATTTAACTTAAAAAAATGCGCTCTAACTGAAATTAGTAGTGTCTTTTCTCTATACATAATACTTTTTTTTAACAATAGAGTCGTCCGGTTATCCGTCTAACAATTTTCAGAAAAAAATTTTGAATTGGAATGACTTGACTTCTTGTTCGTGTCGAATGTTTGCATAGAGTTAATTAATCCGGGCTGTCCTCCCATGAGGTATCGTCTCGGAGTTCACTTTCTTAACACCTCTCTCGTGACTTACGAAAGATGGCGGACAGACCGACGACATAATTCTTTGACGTTGCAGCTCAATTAACCGATCGATATTGACTTTATTTTGTGCATGCACCCTGCTTAAATCATGTCAAAAATTATTCAGTATTTCTTTAAAAAGTATTTTTCATATTTAATTTGTTTTTTTTGTATCTTAATCTACGTTATTAGCCAACATTGAAATAAAAATACATATAAATGTATGTGATATTAAATTATTTAAAGAATAAAATCGACATTAAATTACGTAAATTCAGAAAAATAAATTTAAAAAATGTATAGAATTTTTTAGTAATTGAGAATTTTTCATTAAATTTACAGAATTATTCTTTCTCAAATAATAATATTCTGAATAATTTTAAAATGTTTGTAGACAGACATTAATTCATTTGATTTTATCTACTGGTATAGGGGAGATCGGGGCAACTTCGGCATGCGGGGCAAGTTTGTCAAGCGCTTTTTTTAAAAAACAAATTAAAAGGAGACTTTGGTTATAGGTTAGGCAGTTGAGTTTTATTGGTGGCTTGTTGAGTGTAGTGTTTTTATTGTTCTCCAACAAGCGTAGTTGAATTATCAAGCAAATTTTCATTTTCGTTCAATTCCATATAATATTTTTTTTCCATTTATATTGAATTGGCAGGTTTTGTTATAATTCCATGATAACGAAAGTTACTTTTCCTGTTAGAAGGATGTAACTTCAACTTATTCACGTGGCCAGATCGTGGCTTGGCATTCTGTTCTCAGGGTTGTACTTAATGTTTCGAAATCATGACTAGCGGGGTAAGATCGGCAACATAAAGCCACATTAGAAGCAAAGGATAAAAATCAAACAGATGATAAATGAAAACATGTTTGCATTTGTTATTCATGTATATATGTCTTTGAACTTGCATTTCGTTGTAATAATATTAAATGGGTGTTGGATTTGTATTTCTTTGTTTTAATAGTGAATTCCAACTTATACATTGTTAATAACATAATTTTATATACGTGCCTATCTTGCCCCATTACTGTTGCCCCTATACCAGGGGCAACTTTAATAAAAATAATTAAAATAATTACAACTTTACAAAAAGAGAGAAGTTGCCGATCTTGCCCCTATACCCGGGGCAACTTCGTCAATTTCTCTCTTCTTGTAAAGTTGTAATTATTTTAATTATTTTTATTTCCAAACTGATTTTAACCAGTTCTATAGTAAGGTAACATTCCAATAGACAATATGCAAAGCTTTTTTTTTCAGTTTAGAGCAGTATTTATTACACAAAATTTAAGTAAAGCTTAACATGCCGATCTTTCCCCGATCTCCCCTAATAAATATTTCTATTATGAAAAGCTTGAAAATTTGAAATAAGAAATAAAAACGTGCTCAAACAAACGATAAAATTAGTAAAAATTTTTCTATATTAATTAAAGCTTTTTATTTATTATCAATCTGACACGTGAAACAAATTCGTGAAGAGAATATTAAATCAAGCATTCACTTTGTGCTTGCAGCAATGCATGTACAGACTGTAACGAAACTCTAAACACACCTTTATTTATTTAATTATTTAAATTTAATTTATTACTTAACAATAAAAGTTTTATAAGATGACTTTATATAATAAATTATTTATTTATACGACGTTTTATAATAAAGATAAAATAATTACATCATTTATACAATCTTTTTTTAGATTTTGACTGTAAAAAAATTATAAACACGTTATTAATAAATGACAATAAGGACAGTCAGACAAACAGACCGATTTATTCCTTCTTGCTTAAAACTGTTCACGATTCCGATTAACATCTCGAAAGTCCATTCTTTAATGAATTACGTAGTTTCTACGAAAATTCCTAAGAGCTAGAGCGCTTTTCTGACTTCACACAACGTAGAGGCCATATTTGTCTTTGACAGAATTTAGCTACACTTTCTTATCATCCCTACTTTACGCATCCCTTACTATATTTTCAATAATTATCATTTGATAATTGTTCGTTATAAAATATAAAGTACGATATATATATATAGCATTTTATGTGGTGCGTAATCGAATGTGATTTAATTCTTTTCTTTGTAATGCAATAGTTTAATGTTTGATCACTTACCTAATCACAGGTTAATGCTGTAATATGCAGGCAATGTCTTTATAATTATAGAATGTTATAGAACGTAACCTACCCTAAGAATAAACGTTACGCGGGCAAAGTAATAATCTGAATAATAATAAAAATACATTATATTCGTGAATTGAGAGAATAAATTACAATAGAGAAGCGATAAAAATTACAGAAAAAAATTTATTTTATTATAATTATTTTACTTACTTTTCTGTTAATGGTTCCCTCTACATGTGTTTAAATCATGTATGTGAAATACTACAGCATCAATTTGCAATTATTATTGGAAGAAAATAGGCAGTTATCCAATGAATTTATCGATAAAATTTTATAAGATACTTATTATTTATTACATCAGTATATTTCGTGTTTAGTTTTGAATAAGATTTTAATACGTTCATGAATAGAATAACAATTAGATCAAATTGACAAGAACTTTCATAAAAAGTCGAATTATAATAAATAGCTATAAATCTTTCCTTATAAACACGTCATTCTGTTTATTATCTGTGTGTAAATAATTACATCGTTATATGAATACATAATTAACACGTTTCTTTCTCATTATTAACCTATTATTTTATATTTTCATTTTCTTACTTTTACATAATAATTCAATACTTCACTATTAAAACCGTTTTGTTGTTATAGCAATTTATATATTTACAAACGTTACTGCTATTGTACAATTCGAAGAAATAAAGAACAAATATATGATTTTCTTTTAAATGTTTATTCTAACTCATAACAATTAATTTATTAATATCTCATAACAGTTAACGTGGATTGTTTTAGTTAATTTTGCAGTCAATTACTGACCTTCAGTGTGTCTTTGCCTTTTCTTAATCTCGAGAAATGTGCTTGATAAATAAAACTTGACGACAAATATAAAAATTTTGAGGGCAGGAATCTTCGTTTGACTGTATAAGAACTTTCAAGGCAAACCCAAAGTTACGTTCTTATAATTCAAAACTTTCTTCCTGAAATGTGTTAGATAGATTAGACCGGTAAGGCACTTTTGTTGTAGGAAAAGTATGTATAGGGACAAAACACTACTAATTTCAGGCAAAAACAATATATTTGAAATGAAATGAATTAAAAATATGATTTAAAATTGCAGCTTAGCATTGCTTGTTATACAAAGAAGTTACTAATGAATTAGAATTTCTTATAAATAATTTTAAAAAGTACTTATTTTGCAGCCATTCAGTTACTTAAATGAAAATATTTCTCATAATTATTTCTTTAGAAATTATAAATATGCAGCGTTTTTTTTCAAAAATAAATATTTTATTGTAAAAAATTATTTAAAAATTAAAAATTTTTATTACTATCCGAAAATAATAAAGGCGTTTAAACTAACTGAAACTATAGAAAACTTTATAAATGTACTGTACAGTACTTTACTGACAATATCACGTGTGAAATACAAGTCAATAATCTAAACTCAGAAAATTCTTATTAAAATCTGTTGAATTTTTTCAATTATAATATTATATAAAATGATATTCTGTACTTTGTAAAAGTTCGTAGAACTTATAAGTTGTAATATGGAAGCAATTCAATGCTCTGATTATTTGAATAAAAGTTGTTTTATAATAGTTTAAGCAGCAAGGACTTGGCTTCTGCTAAATTTATAATGCAAAAAATAAATTAGTTGTTTCGAAGGTCGCAAGGAACGTTGACAACCAGTTTGACATAACGTGAATGAATTTACGCAAAAATAGAAAACGAGGTAAACTCTTACACTTAACCTAAATTACAGAATAAAAAAGGAAACGCTTCTGGATAATTGGTGTGATTTCTGATTATATTAAGTTAACATACACTATTCTATTTATTAATATATTAAATGTAGGGGGAGGGCAAGATGGAGGGGTGGGCAAGATGGAAATTACTTACCCACCCCGAACGGCGCGACGAAGCACCCGAAATTCCATGCACACAGAGACACCCGGAAATCTTGTATTTACGAACCGCGACTCAGACCGGTTGGTGCCATCAAGTGACCTGTTCAAGTATTTTTTATTTCGCAGCAGATTATTACGCAATCATTGTATTATTTCGCAGCAGATTATTACGCAATCCTATGTATTCCATCTTGCCTTCAGGGTGACGGCAAGATGGAATTTTTGACGTTTTTACTTCATGATTCCTAACAGATTTTATACTTAATATATTAATTATTTTTAATTACACAATTTTTTTAACTAATAAGATGTGGACAAGTTTATAATTCCCGTACATAATCTTAATCATTCCAGCATCATCAAATTTTTAAATATCGAAATAAGAAAACAGTATGTTGCTTTAACACATATTAAATTCTTGAATCTCTATAACATCAATTATATCAAATGTTTAATTTAAACAAAGTTAGCTTTTTATCCTCTAAGATTTCGAAAGTAGAGTTTTCAGTCATCTTAATTTTCGTAAACATTTCAGATACGGAATTTTTTCTTGTGTTTTTTACTAACTTATTTTTTACGAATTTTTTACATTTGTTTTCATACAATACTTAAAGCATTTTACAGCGTCAAATGAAATCATATGTAAGAAATGATAGCGTAAAGAGCCTTCCAAATCTGATATTATAGTCGCACGTATCAGGCAACATAAAGTTTTAAAAAATACTAAAAGTTGTCATGAATACGATATATAATAAATGGTCTCGAATTAGAAGATTATTATTGTATTTTTTTACCATCCCAGCAGTTATATAACTGGGAAAGTATTTCGATCGGTGAAAAAATGACTTCCTAAGAATTTTACATTTCTGATCTGAGGACATTCAAAGGTCCAAAAATTAAAGCAATTCGGATACTTTCTTATATGTTTTGCTCGATTTGAAACTGAATAATTCTTGCTATTCTCGAGAAATTTATGAAATTTTTCAGGGAGGTTAGTGTATTACGGAAAAATTTCTAGAAATTTTCAAGAAAATCAGACCATTGGAACGGCAGATATGGCTTAATTAATATCTCTCTGAACCAATCTGACGATTGAAATGTAGTGATAACAACTAGTAGAGAAGACAACATATTAATTATGTCTAGCAACAATGTCCCTAACTTCTTAGGTTATTTTTTTATAATAATTAATTGTTCATATTTTTTATCGTTTCATTCATCTTCATTGCATGTAATTTCAACTATTATTTCTCTCAAGCAGTTCTATCGGATTTTTATTTACCAGATAAACATTTATAGATGTTAATCTAAACATATCGTATCGTCAATATCAAGATAAATTGTTTTTATTAAACTTATGTAAACTACTCTCCCCTTTCGTTATAATAATTTCTTAAGCCACGGATTTTTATATATGTACAGTACTATATGAGTAGTTAATATTATGATATGTATTAAAAATTAAGTTATGAGTTTAGTTATTTTGAAACTTTTAGATCAAAGTAAACATTAAAAAATTAACTAACAAATATAATATATTTGACTTAATACGTTCAGATTAATTGGTAACAATGAATGAACAAATTAAGTGGAATCGATCAGAAATTATATATCGTATTATCTTCATTATATAAACATGTAGATCAGTGTTTTTCAAAAAGAACAGAAAGAAACTTAAATACGTAGTTTTTAAAATCACTTACATAGTCTTAATATGGCCCTGGGGGTCGCCAGAATTTTTTAACTTGTAAAGGAGTCGCTTATTCAAGACGGTTGAAAAACACTGATGTCGATGATCCACGAAATAACTGTCAAAATGGTTCCTATTGTGTACCATTGAAAAACACGTTTCATGCAGAAAATACTCATGAATGTATATATATATAACATACGTACCCAGTTTATGTGTACCTATTCAGTTTTTCAAATGTTCCATAAATGATAATAAAACGATAAGTGTTCTTAATTGAGATTAAAAAACATTAAAAATTCTCTAAACACGGAAGAATTCACTTATGTCATGCATACGATGATTACTGAACATTTTGCGAGCACTTTTTCTTTATAATAAGTACTTTAAGAACAGTTCTGGCTTTCAAACTTTTAAGAAACACGTTATATTAGAATACGATCCTAATGTAATCCGTAAGTGTGCGAAGGATTTGCTGTTTAGTGTAACAGCTTTCTCGGATATTGTGATACATATAACAGTGGAAAAGTATGGTGATCGGTGAAGAAACGATCCTTCAAAATGTTTACATTTTTGAGTTTAGAACGCCTTGAAATGTCGAGAAATGCAGAAAAATTCAGAGTTAACTTTTGTATTTGTGGTTATTGGTGTGTGTTTGTGTGTGGGTGGGGGGCACGAATTTATTCAGCTTCATTGAAGTTTCATAACTCTTGAGGTTTTGTCGAAAATGTCCGAAATTTTCAGGAGGGTTCATTTCTTAGGGGGTTGATGAAATTGACAAAGTGAAAAGATAAAGGAGATCGTGTGTATCTCCAGTAGGGTCGAACTTAATAATGATTTTTCTAGTTATTAGCATTAACGATTTTTTATAAAACCCATCAACGTTAATCTTTTTGACATTTTACAAAATTTAAAAATATAAACAGGTTTTTAATAATGAAATATCGTAATAAATAGCGCCACACGCAATTTTAAATGTTGAGGGCAAGTTAAGTAATTTGTTGCTGGATTTTTAATAACATATAATTTTAATAATGTTTAAATTTAAGAAATGTTATAAACGATAATGGTCTAACATAATGTGATAAATAGAGTATAAACTTTCTGAAGTTTTTCAGGAAGGTTGTATTAGGAGGATTGATGCTGTTAAATTTTGGTTGTTAAGGGTGGAGTTTTTGTAGTGATAGAGGGTGTCATGAGTCATATCACAAATACGGTCAGACTTAAAAATTTTTATAAAATTCACATTTTCCCTCGATATTAAACTATTTGTCATTTTATAATAATTAGTAATATAAAAAGTTTTTTAAAACAGAATATTATAACAGATGGAGCTTTACTAAGTATATATGTTTTGGCCGAAAATGTTACGCAACTCGTTGCAGGATTTTCAGCCATGTATTTCATGCTTGCTTTTAGTTGTCAATACTTCAAAAATTTATTATATATTTTTTGTAATTTTTAAATTAATTTTTGTAAATTTTTTATAATATTGTTACGTATCAGAATATCGGCTACGTAAGCAATGTGTGAAGTAAAGCAAAACAACATACATTTATGGCACCATTCCGTAATTCCAAATATATCAGGTTCAAAAAGGACAAGGCATTTAATTGACTCGTAAACTGTATTCTATTTCCACATTTAAAATTTTTCGATCTTTAACAGAATTTAACAGAATACTTTTTCTCTTTATTGAAGTTACGGTTTGTATGGAATCAATTATACACAGTCCTTTACTGTACTAATAAGTATTCACATATCAAATTCTAAATATTTGTGAATCTATAAAATTCATTAAAGTAAACAAACGTGGATAAGTTTTGTTAATTATAACTAAACTTTTGGAAATCCATGTATATAAACAGCGGGCGTATACGTGAATTTTACATAATTTCATGTAATATTCTAACGTTACCATTAAACATATTATTTTCTAACAGTTATTTTAGGATAAAGTATTAATTATTCTTTAAAGACATAATAGTATAGTCCAGATATGTTGACAACATTTTCATCTTGTGGAGAAATGATGACAAAGCACGGCGTTTTATAAACACGGTCAACAATAACCCATTTGGGTTGGCATTGGATTTGGAGCAAGAAAGTGAAAATAATGTTAACTTCCTAGCTGTATCGATCACGTTCAAAGAAGGAGAGATATGGACAGGTATATATCGCAAACCGGTTTAGCTATTCATTATCATTCCAAGGAATTCTACAGATCCTAAGCACATTAAGTTTGCAGCTTTTCGACCATGGAATAAAAGAGCGTACACCCATTGCACGAATATATATGGTACCTATGAAGAATTAAATTACATACGGAGGACAGCGGTACAACAAGGATACAACAGAAGAGAGGTCGAAGTACTTATTAAGAGACTACAGAAACAAAACCGGCAACCTCCCGAAGCTGAACAAAGAAAAAATGTGGTACTTAATTATTTTCCAATTCTAAACAAAATGATTAGGAAGGTTGCCAACAATAATAATCTACGAATAATATATCGGCGCAATCCAACTGTGTACAGATTGTTAAGGAATGATAAGAGGAAGGATTGACGAAATAACATGACAGGGGTATATTTATTCTATACCCCTATAAAAGATAATCGATTTAACTCCGACCTTGTGTATATTGGGGCAACTATGCGAAGCTTATAACAAATGATAAATGAACACAAATACACTATATGTAGGAGCATTGATGATACTGTACTTGCAGCGTCTGCAAAACAACAAGATATCACCGTATTATGGGATCGAGCGGCAATCATTAGATCTACGAGATCTACACAAGCTGTGAGGCATCTTGAAAAAATAGAGATACACGAAGAACATATTACCAGGAAATGCATTAATCACAGGTATGCTGATGGATTATCCACTGCTTGGAAGTTCTTTCATAATAACGCTAGTTACCATATGTATCATCGTGGAAGGCACTGTTATTTTTTTACATTTATTTGTTTGTACTTTTCATTCATTTTGTATTTTTAAAATTTTGAATAACCCACAACCGCATTTCCGATGATGTTTTCAACCGCGGTTTGAGTTTGCTCAATTTTTATAGTACATAAATTCGAATGCTTTGTTTTTTTTTATTACTAGAATAACTGATGAAAACCGCTAAAATCGGTCGAAAACGTTTTTATCGAATTAAACATTTTGCTGGACCGTTAAAAATGTTATTTATATTATTTTTATATTAATTATTCTTACACTAGAGCTTCAATTGCCATATTTCAGTTACTTCGATTGAAATTAAAACGTATACAAGACAACAGTAAATTGTTATCAGTATTTCATAACAAAATATTATTCTGAGGAGTTTAATACACATATTATTCGAAATTTATCGAAATGTTTTTTGTCTGTTTGAGGATTGAAAGAAATCAATTATATTCAAATTCCGATAAAAATGTAAATATCAATGAGATTATTTATCATTCCCAATTTAACAAGAAACCAATTTCAACTTTTTGAAAATGGTATAAATGATGGAAAGAACAACAGGAATAAAGAACAACGCATGAAAAGAAGTTTCTACGACAACAAGAATTACAATTTTTGCAAATGTGGAAAGAAAATATACATTGGAATATAATATCAATATTCCTAATCCCGTAGTCAATGATCCTTGAAGTATTGGAAAACCTATACGATATAGAGAATCTTTTAATTTTTCGTTTGGTGTTGCGCATGGTGATATAACATAAGCATACGTAATATGAGCAGGATAATTCACGCTAAATCCCACACACAGAATAAGGCTCATCATTGATATAATATCCAAGTTGACGCCCCATAAGGACATGTAACCTAAAGTTTCTACCATTGAACAAACCACAGATATTGCAACAATAATTGCGATTAATAAATTCGGTACAAACAATAGAAAAATTGCTGTAATTAGTACAGCAGTAATCCAAAACAACTGTTGAATCATTTGTCCAATGATAATTCCTTGTTCAATCATACCTGACTTAACAGAATGCAGTAGTACAGAAATTTCGGATTCCTCAGCAATTTTCAATAAATCTCTTAATGCATCTTTTTCCGTGTGTGACGAATTCAAATTCTTTCCCATAATAAAAAACCTACTGTATAAGATGTCGGTATTGTTACTGTTAAAAACGACATCATTCGAGAGAGACTGGGCTGCTCGGATATTAAAGAACACATCGCGAAGTCCATCGATAAAGTCTTGCTTGTTTGACATATTGTAGCCTTGTAATGAAAATTTTGCTACCGGACTTTTCTGAAATTCTTTGTAGAATTTCAACCATGACACAGTAAATTCTTCTCCAGCAATATTTGGATGATTCTCGAATTTAGTCAACAGAGTTTCTATCGATTTTTGTACTTTTATATCTGAGTAATCCAACGTTTCATTAATAATTATGTGAAACGGATATGAGTAACGCGTAAAGTACTTGAAATTATTATTAATTGCTTGTGTAATTAGAGAATCTTCTGGAAATAAATTTTCGTACTTAATACCTTCCTCAATGTAAAATGTACCCCAAATTCCAAATGATAAGTTAATGATATAAATTACAATGATAATTATCTTCATCAGAGGATTGGATAATGTATTTCCTAATATATCTCTGAAAAGTACCATTATAAATTCTTTTTCGTTGTTATTATTCTGTTCAGGATATTCATCGCTTTGTTCTGAAATGGAAAAGAATTAAAATTAATATCAAGAATGAAATAATATAAAATCTAAAAGCTTATGTTGAATTAAATATAAACTTTGTTAAAACTTATGTCTACAACACAACGTACTGTACTGTACATGTATGATTTGTGTTACTTAACACTAATATTTTGATTATAAACTATTCTTGCTCAATCTTCATATCATATATTACGTTATAGTTTTAGCCATCACAAGCATCGTGGATAAAATTATTCAGCCCGGATAGTTGGTTTCTGTCTGCCGCCTAATTAACTTTTAACTTGTTAGCTCTCTAGAATTTTCTTGGTTCTCATCATGTGTCTGAACGAAAATAGTAGCTAGTTTCCTCTATAAAAACTTGTTGGCTATTCTTCCATTTGTTGTATTGCCATAGCCTTCAAACCAAACCTTTAAATTTTCTTAAAGTGATACTGTAAGAGAATATACATGTATTTTTTCAGAAAGAATGTATCAGGCGTTGTCAAATTTGATCATGTTTGGTTTTTAACTCTAATAACTCTATTTAACTCTTTAACTCTAAAAAGTTTTCCATAAGATTATATATTCGTCAGGACTCATAGTAGTGTGTTGATAAAGACAAATTTTGATATATCAGAAGCAGTTGGCTTACGAAACGATTTCAATTTGTTATCAAGAGTAATAAAACACTCCGTGTTGACTCCATAAACTATTCTGTCTGCAGAATATCAATCGATTTCTGCAGTGAAATAAAGGTTAGAATTTCACAAACGAGACATTTCCAGGCTTAAAGAAATACACCCCACAATCTCTCGAAATAAGATTTGCAGCCGTATATTTACCCAGAGACTGCAGTGTAAATTGTGATGTCTCGTAAAGTTAACTAACGGTGTTACTTGACTTTGGACTCATTAAGAAAACATAAAATATGTTCTTGTAGGTATTCTTCATGAAATCGTCTACGACAACCGTGTATTTACTCTACAATGGAATTTCATTTCCCTGCTGTAAGATCTCATATTGTTTAAATGAGTGGCGGCGCTGTTGTTGCCGCAGTTCGCCATGTTGTTTTCTGTTGTTTGTTCTTATCGCCATAAGTTAAAGTTGGTAAGCATCAAATATTAAATTATTCATTAATTAGTTGCGTTATATTCGTTTATTAATTCATAACGTTGTCACTCGACGCCGATCCAAACCTTATATTGCAACCTTTTCTAATCATTATTCAGCCTCCAATCGTTTTAGTGTTTTCTTTCTTTTTGAGAGTGCACATGTGTAAAGCATAGCGAAAATTTTCTCATAGAACCGAAAGCTTTTTTTAATTACTGGTAACAAGTAATTCATGTTCTCAGCTAGGTGTATATGTATAATAATTACCCTAATTATCAACTTTGTGTTTTCTCATAAGAAAATTTCAATTTAAATAAATGATTTCCGATAAAATTGGAAATACTACAAAAATATCTTTTTATTTGTTTTATTCAATGAACGAATTTCAGCTTGCATATTAATTTTAAACACTAGTTTACACTCAAAAGATGAATGCAGGTTTAAATATAAATTTAATATTTGATTTTATACGTTTCTGTAAAATAAAATATTATAACAAAAAATATTTGATGTGTGCTTGAGAAAACCCAGTGAATTATAACAGAATTTCATGTCAAGCGATACCAAACATAAATTTTCGATAAAGTAATAGGACTGATTTACAATTATATATACTGTAAATATTACATTTTCTGAGATCACCAAAAATTTATAAATTATAAAATATAATCATTCGTTAAAAATTAATGCTAACTTACCACATCTAACAAATTTTCCGGAACGAACATTTTTAGCTTCTCTATATCCACTCAACGCCAATAATCCTCCGAAAAACGTTATCTGATATATAAAATTGAACATTATACAAGTAGCAGTATAATAACTGAATATTCGGATGAAGGGAAAAGGAGCCATCATCCCAATGCAATACGAAATAAAATTAGTAAGTGAAGTCAACGTGATGGTAATTCCTGCTTCGCCATACGTTACTTCCATGCGTTTTTGAACTGAATGTTTGGAATCAGTGATCCTCCAACATGCTATTATTACGAAAGCATCGTCTATTTCGGTCACTAAAATAAATATGAAATTCTTATTAAACATACCACACTATCTTTAAAGTATTTTTGACGCAACAATGATTTTCTTACCAAGCACTAAAAATGGAATGGTAACATTCCAGTAAGTACTTTCTACACCCGATGCAGCCATCAATCCAAAAGATGAGACAACGGCCAAACCAGCGTTGATTACACTCGCTAAACCAAGAAGAGGTTTACTTCTCATCCAGCTATTACTCATGTTAAGAAATATCGAAAATACAATCATAATTGCGACTAAACCTCCTATTTTTGGTTTTATTTTTTCAAATTCACTTTCAAATCCTCTTTCTATAGCTAATGGAGAACTTGGAACTACTTTGACATTTATAAAATGATATCTCTGAATCATCTCATAAACACGAGTTGACCATTTTTTGAACAGTTCCATTTTTACTTTATTTTTGTCATCAGTTACATAAATAAGCGCAATGGCATTTACTTCTTTTACGAAGTTGTGATAATCCTCTGTAACTCCTCCTAAATTTAAAAAGTAGGCTCTGTAGGTAAAAGACAACAAATCTACATCTACAGGATACTTCAGCTTCTTTCTCTTTTGTAGTAAGAAATCTATTCCCACTTCTGATATCACTTCAATAATAGGATTTTCAAAGCATTTTTTGTGCATATTTGTGCAGACATCTGAATATTTTATTAGCTTTCCATCAATTTCTAACGTTGTATTTTGTATGATTTCATCGACCAATTTCACTTCTGAAAGAACGTTTTTTGTAAACATGTTTCCTTCATCTCGTTTCGAGATTTGTATTATCAGACAATTGGGTAAATGAGGAATTCTTATTTGATCAGAAAATTGAGATGAGTTATATAAAAAGGTATTTTCTACATATTTCTTAGTGTTAAAAAATTGTCCTTTATCCGGATTTGTTATATCATTAAATGTCTCACTTGGTGTTAATCTTCTGATAAAAATGGATAAAGTAACAGAAAGTATCATTGGTAAGATAATAAAGCAATATGGATGTTGTCCAACTTTCTTTCCGAGATTTTTAAAAATGTAGCAACATGTTTTTCTTATGCAATCAAGGTTCATTCTGCAGTTTCAGAATATTCGTTGATTATTTTTCAGGTTATCTGAAAAATACATAAATGTATATTTTATATTCAAAATAATTTGAAAAATCTTGTAAGTGTACTGAAATAACTTTTGGAAGATTTTAAATACAGTAGAGCGTCGATTACGCGAAAGTCAATTATCCGAAACTTTAATTATCCGAAAGAATTTCAGTCGGCAAATTTGAATTTTCGCCAGTGCTTTGGCGCTGCAATCTTTGGCTATGTCTTGGGCTACACAAATATTTTTCGTTTTTGATACTAAATTAACTTCTGAAGTATAATTTTTTGTTGTTTTTATATTTTTCTATATATTTATTTTGTTTGTACAAAACAAAGAAGTAATTTTTTACGATACAATAGTCACGATTATTATTTTAAAAAGTTTACGTTAGGCTTAACATCGAGGAAAATTCAACGCAAAGCGATATGCAACAGACAAAAATTTCAACATGGGATAGGTTAATATATGCTTTGTACATAATCGGTTATCCGAAATGTCGATTTTCCGAACAACTCCTGTCCCCAATTGATTCGGATAATCGACGCTCTATTGTATTTTCAATTATTAAATAAAAACTTAGTTCTATACTTTGGATGAAATCGTTTAATTTCATGGTTAAAAGTAAGAATATTGTGAGAAATAAACTTTAGTATAATCATAATAAAAAAACCAATCTGGTGTTACGTTTACCACTAAAGAGAAACGTTATTGAGGAATGTTCGAAATGCATTTAAAAGTAATAATAAAATAAACAGAAAAAACATAGAAGGTTTTCTTCCATCCACGCTACAAGTTTAATAAATAATGAGAAGGAAAAATATTTAAATAGGCAAAAGAGATTTTATAAAGAGGAACAGAACACCAGGTTTAAAATTTGTTGATTTTATAATCTATATATACAATCGAGATGGGTTGATAACAACAATAATAATAATAATGAGCGAAGAGCCCAGGGTTAGGAGTTGAAACTTGAAATTTGGTACACATTTAGGGTACGTCACGAGAACGCATACTAAGAAGGGATTTTTCGAAATTTCTCCCCACGGGGGAGAGAGACAGGATTAAGGAGTCTAGAGCAGTGGTTCTCAATCTTCCGGAGGTGGTCCTCACCTTTCTCCGGAACTATAGCATGATTGGTTTTAAAGCAAAGAAAAATAGAAAGAAGTGACGGAATTAAAATTTTGTTTAGAACTTTGTTTTTCGAAAATAGACTCTCGTTATTTGTACTTGATGCTGCATTCATCCTCCTGAAAGGCTCAATCCTGGACTTCAGAGTGACTCTTACCCCGCGCCTTAATTATTTGTTTTCTTTTTTTTTTACTAACTCGGCAGTGTTCCGACAAAACACACCAGCTGGCAGGAACCTACAATAAACTTGCGTAATCTAAATTTTTGACAGCCCCTCCCCAACACTTTAAATTTTCAATATCAAAACTTTCTTGTACAGTGGGTGATCGGTTAACGAACATAATCCGTTCCAAGTCTTTGTTCGCTATCCGAATTGTTCGTTATCCGATTATTGATTTACCATAGGTTTTAATGGGAATTTAATTAATTCGTTCTGGAGACCCCAAAATAAAAAATATATACTTTCTTGATACGTTTATTTATAGGCCTATGTAATAATAAAAATACATACGTACTGTACAGTCTTGCGTTTTTATTAGTCATAATTTTTTCATTTGAAAGGATTAAAGAATCTGTCTAATGCCGATTGCTTTTCTCTCTTCTTCGGAATTTTTAGTAAGTAATTAATAGCATTGCAATTGTAGAAATCCCCAAACCTCAACCTGGTTTGGATGCCATTCTAAGACCGTTGTTCTGACATCCTCTCACTTCTTCATAACATTTTTAATTAATAGCAGATATCGGCATTAATCCTCTTTTTTCAAAAGAAAACATATCTTGCCAAGTTTATTGGTGTTCTTCATTCAAGAGATCTTGTCGTTCTTCTGTCGTCAGATCCGTTTCGGGTTCCATTATGTTACAAACTCTGCAATTTATACCTTCGCATTCATCATCAAATTTATTTTTAAAGCGAATACCAGAAAAGAATAATTCAGGATCCAGATCATATTCCAAATTCCAAATAACTCAACTATAGAAAAATAAATTCGACTACAACGATTACGTCCAACCAATAGTAAAATCACAATGGTTGACTACAATGTATTAAATGGTCGCCATATAATTAATGTATTACGATGTCTTTTCCAATTAAATCTTTTCTTATTTACTTTTATTAGAAAATGAATAAATATTTAATAAAATATTTAATAAATACTAACCATACCCAATATACACAATACTAATTTAATAAACTAACAACTATTATTAATAATGTTAAAGTTTCGTTCTTTCATTGTCTTTCCTTTATAACACACATAAACATAAAACGATTTTAAATAGTTTTAAACAATTAAAAATAAAATTTATAATGACTGCCGATTCCTACTCAGAAAAATCATCATTAAATAATACGAAGCGATTTTATCTGTATTGTTCTTTTGTTCGTCGTTTTACCATTTTTTCCGAGTAATCGATCAACTACATCATAATATATATGAAAATCAATTTAGTGCATAATTACACGCTGGTTTTGATTGAATTTTTCATTTATCGTTATATAAATTTAATTACTCGTATAATACGTATTTCATATTGTTCTAGTAAGTACACGAAACAACAGAAAGGAAATAGCGCAGTAAATGTAGACATATCACGCTTGCCTACATAAGTAATTTTAGATATTACGGCAAAGCAAAATTATATACTGTAATTTATTCTTGATATGTCGATAGTATAACAGATACTCATGTATACATGCTGTTGATATTCGTGCATGATTTATTTATTTTCTCAATTCGCAGCGAGTAAAATAGCATTGCAAAGCGATATTAGCAGTGTTTTTTACTTTCAAAACTAGGTTAAGAACATTCGATGCTTCGGGCACTCAGTAAATACTTTTTTTATTATTATAGTCACGAATTTGTTGTCTTGTGTCAAATAATATAAAAAACTTAAGCATATAAAATTGTTTAATAGTATTACTTATTTTTACTTGAAAAATTTTAACTATTTTATTGTGCACTTTAAATTCAGAGATGATCAATTTACAGTTTTTATATTGTCCGATATGGAAAATATTTTTGGCTCTTTCTAGGCCGTAAATAAAAATTCTATATTAATTAACAGTTTTCTCGAAACTTAACAATTGTAAAATATAAATTAATTATTTTTTAAAATTTTTTACATATCCTACTTATAAAAAACAAAATCAAATTTCCAGGAAGCTTTTTTTATTTTGAAACACTGACGAGCAATTATATATTGTGGCATCGTCATATCGTCACGATGCCGAACTGCAATTTACAATCATATTTTTAATTTATTTAATTTAAAATATATACTCTCCACCTCAAATTAGTAGTGGCTTGCCTTTGTACATCATACTTTTCCTTTAACAATAGAGTCATGCCGGTCGTCTGCCTAACTTCTGGGTGCGTATCGGACTTTTCTATATACAGGTAACCCCCGTATAACACTGGAGTTATGTTCCAAAAAATTGCCGTGAAATTTATACGAAACAAAGAACTGGTGCGAAAGGAGGGGGTTAAATTCCAAAAATTAAAAAAAAAAACATGCTGTTAAATCCTTATTTAAATCGAATTTATTATTCATTTTTTCAAAGGTAAAATAAGTAAATATTTTACCAGAGGATTATTCATCCTATATGATGCTCATGCTTTTATTACATTTCATGTTACCCAATTCACGAACCGTGTTAGAGTGAACCCGTGCTATAGAAGTGCCGTGTAATACGAGGGTTACCTGTAGTTAATCGGGGCATGCTCTTGCTACTAAAGATTCCATATCTGAATTTTACTTATTTTACATAGTTATCTGGATCAGTGGTTCTTAACCAGTGTCCCGCGGTACACTGGTACAAGTGGTTAAGAACTAATTGTGTTCCGCGAACCTACCTCCAGTGCTCTACGAATGAAAAGATTTTAAAGTTATTATATGAATTTATTCCCATTGCTATATTCGTAGATAATTCCATGTTTTTATTTTATTCAGTATATTAAAACTTATTAGCTTATTGCTTCATTGTTTACCGAGAATTGTAAACATGGAATTACTTATCAATTTTTGAATATATTGATGCTTATTCTCCGTGTAATAAAAAGTATATGAATGGTGTTCCGCGACCTCAAAATGATTGAGAACCACTGCTCTAGATTAAGAAAAGACAGGCGGACGAACAAACGATAGCAGGAATTTATAGGTATATAATATAACAAAAGACATTAAAGTTTGTTACATTATTACATTAGCAATCGTTTTCTTTCTTTTTTTAATCTTATCTTCGAAACCGGACATATAAAAAAATGATTTTAAAAAACTTCTTCAACAATTACGTTTATGTAGTCGAATGAGAGAAAGAAATTTAATTTTCCTTCAAACATTACTTATTACAAGAGAAAATATTATATATTAACGCTTCTGTATTATCATATGTAATTATATTTTATTTACAAACATATTAGTAAAAACATTAGTTAATCAAAACAGTTTAACAAGTTATAAACATAAGAAGAGAATACGTAAAGCGTGAAATGAATATAAATTAATGGAGATTATATTGCAATTATATATGAAATAACGCGACTGGAAGAACAGGTTTAGAAAAAATTTCATGTTTCATGATTGCTTCTGGCGAAATTTTATTTGTAAAACCTATAATACAGTCGACCCCCCCTATAAGATCATTGATTTTTCCGTTTTATCTGAATTACATGTTGTACGAGTCACTTAGATTTTACAAATATGTGAGCCATTCACAGTCCGGCACACGTATTTGTAAAATCTAAGTGACTCGTACAACATGTAATTCAGATAAAACGGAAAAATCAATGATCTTATAGGGGGATCGACTGTATTTGGGTCCTTTAATAAAATTATTCGCTTTTCATTTTATAAAAACAATGATACCGAAGCTGTTCGTTTTTTAAATAGAAAAACTGACGTCATATTATTAGTTTAATTTTTAGTTAAGAAAACGAAGTCGAATGTAGGTGAAATCTCGATTATGACAGTAAAAGAATAAACCCAGCATATCCTTTGCATAGCAATGGACAGAGTTGAAATGCCTTCTGGCACTTATATCCTGTTACTTACTTTAAAAAAAGGTGCAAAATATAAAATGTGTCGATTATATTCTTTACGGCTGTTCTAAGAGGAAGCCAAGAAGCCGAAAAAAACACCATTAAGATATTTATAATAGAGTTTGCGATCACAGTATTTGATTCTTTCATGTAAACTGGAAAGACCTAGTGTAAACCATGCAACGTATGGAATGTTAGTAAACAGTAAATTACTTAGTTTATTTAATAATAAATATATCTTATCGAGTTTTCTTAAAACTTTATTGAGAGGAGATGGATATATTATAGACCAATGCAGGTAATCATCAACCATACATTATAAATTCGCAAAAAAAAAGAAACCTTTTATACTTCCTTAAAGAAACTAACAAGTACGGTATCATTGTTTAAAGAAAAAAAAAACACCGAAACGTTTAGTTAATTTAAATTATTTATTACGGCCTAGAAAGAGCGAAAAATTATTAATTTTTTGAACTGAAAATTCATAAAAACATTGACTTGTTTTATACTGACTACTCCCAGTAAAACTGATAAAGTACTATAAAGTATTCAATATTTTTTTAAATAAATAAATACCATATTTAAATTTTTTCTGCCTTACGCTGTTATTCCTTTCTATTAAACGAATAATAAGTTTTCTTGTTTCTGAAATAAAATGATTTAAGAAAAAAAAAACAATAAATTCTCATATTAGGAATATTAATTAACTTCAAATGTCATTCTGCAGTGTTTATTAATTTTTAATAAAATTTATAAAATTACTTTAATTCAAAAGTTGTATTCAAAACTCCTTTAGGATATTACTAATTTTTGTAAGGAAATGTTAATAAATTTGCTTTCACAGAAACTAAAATACTTTCACTATGAGACAATATAGAAATAGAAAATTGATTATTTTTGAATTTAAAGTGCACAATAAAATATTTAAAATTTTTCCAAGAAAAAATAAGTAATACTATTAAACAATTTTATACGCTTAAGTTTTTTATATTATTTGACACAAGACAATAAATTCGTGACGATAATAATAAATGAAGTATTTACTGTGTGTTTGAAGCATCGAATGTACTTAACTCAGTTTTGAAAGTAAAATAAATACTGCTAATATCGCTTTGCAATGCTATTTTACTCGGTGCGAATTGAGAAAATAAATAAATCGATGGACGAAAATTAACAGCAAGTAGTTGAGTATCTGTTATACTATCGATATGTCAAGTATATAATACAAGAAAGTGTTGATATTGAAATTTTAAAGTATAACGATGAGGCCGCCTTTAATAAAATGAAAAAAAAAATGATTTTTCGGGCTTGCAATTATAAAAAACTATGCTTTTTCGTAGTGTATTTTAGTAGTTAAATCATAAAATTATCAGGTAATAAAATTATCATCGTATATAGCATTTGTTAACTCTGTACAATAATCAATTTCAAATTTAAAATTGATAGGGAACCAATTCTAATCAACAACATGTCCAGTGAGACTTTCTTCTTTTGCGATGGTCTTTATTTAGAAGGAAGTTACTGTAAATTTTTCTCTGTAATTCATTAATTAAACACTGCTAAAAGGAAAAGAATAGCTTTCTACGTTAACTTCTGTACACCTATTAATTTAAATGTTTCAATTACTTTTCTGATTATATGGTAAGGAAAAGGATATAAATAGTGTTATGAGCTCTCGACAACTTTCTACTTTTTCAGAAATGGTTCTAATTATCTTACTACATAATTCTCCTAAAGACAGAAATGTAATGTGAGAAAAGCGATAACAATAGACTTTAAGAAACTGAGAGTTTAAATTAGAACAGAATAGCGTTAGAAATTACAGCATCAATTAAATTATATTAATATTTTACTTACCTTTCTGGTAATGAACTATTCCTACATACAAAACTAATGTAGGCTTTCTGTAATCTAACAGCAACAATTTTCAATTACGAATGCGACAAAATGGACTGTTTCCAGGAATGTAGCAGATTATATTCACTAGTAAACGTATCTTTTATTCATCTTTAGTATATTTTATCTTTTGTTTTGAATAATATTTTTATAATTTTACGAATGGAATAATAATTATGTTAGATTGACAATAAATATTACTCAAAAAATCAGATTATAATCAACATATATAAATCTTTTCTGGTTAATGACGGATATATAATAAAAACGTGTTTTCATTACAAATCTATTATTTTTGTTAATATTTTATAAATTAAGTATTAAAACAGTGTTTTAACTGCAGGAATTTATAAATTAAAAAAACTCGTGAAATTCACAAAAATGAAGATTTATTATTAACATATAAAAATTACTAAATTCTAAAATATTAATTCGTATGATTAATAAACATATTTTAAATCTTTTTATTTAACAGAATTAAAAATATTAAAATTTAAAAAAGTACGTTGTTTTTAAGATCGTAAGGAATATAAAGATTTGTGTGGTATTATTTAAAATTTATAATAGAAAACAAATATAATTTATTCGTGTATACGATTTTCTGTTTCTGCGCTCTTATTACTTGAATGCAGATTGTTTTATAGTAATTTAAGCAGCGAAGGTTGATCGTTGCTGAATTTCGAATTTGAAAAATAACTTATTCTCCTGAAGGTCGTCAAGGAAAGTTGACAGGTATGACATAACGTGAATAAAATTAAGGAAAAATTGAAAAGGTCTCTTGAATATAAATTATAGAAAAAGATAACAAATAATTAGTGAGAAATCGCGTTAGATTAGACTAAAATAATTTATACTATATACCTCTAAGAAACGGTTTATAAACAAATGAACGAATTTGTTTTATCCTTCTAATCCGATTGATAGATGACATACGGAATGATGTCAAATATATAAACAAAGTTAGAGTTACGTGATGAGAAATGATTAATATTGTAATAGATGTACTATTTATACAAAAAATTCAAAGTTTCGCAGAGTACAGTTATGTAAGTTTATTTGTTTTTCAAATTTTACACGTCTTGACTGTAAATTAAAAACACATTTTTATTACTTTTAGACTGATGAGGTATCGGTACAAACTCAGATCTGAAATGCATATAAATGAAAAACACTGTGAACTAAAATTAACTTCTGAGTGGTTCTTGACCTCTAATGAACGTCGGATTGAAAGGAAAGAACAAATTTATTTGCCTATAGACTCCGTTTTGCAAATAACCCGTTTGGTGGTTTGCAAAATAAGTTATTCTATCTGGCGTATATTGCTAGTCTTAGCTTTATATTATAGAATACTTTATTTACATTAAGTAAAGTACAGTTTCTTGAATTTGGTTTTTCGATTATCTTATCGTTTGTATTATCCTCTTATAAATACTTATTTGCTTTTTATGCAAAACAAACGTGCATAAAAATTCTCTACGTATAGAAGATGTTATGCTTTAAATAATTCTGACAAGAAACGTTTACTTTTTCTAAAATAAACATTTTTTTTCAAAGTTATCTAACAGCTTTGAATTTTTAAAATGTTTGTTTTTAATTTTATTCTTTTTAGAGGTATTTTTTAAAGTTTCGAAGACAAAGTCGCTTACAGAAAAAAACGAGTTCCTTAACTTTGCCTGCAACATATGGTTGAGCCATCTGTAATAATATTTAATTTTAAAAACTTTATATATTTTTAACTGTTATAAAATAATAACAATCATAATTTTCAGGATAGGAATGGGCATAATAGAAAAGTTGTAAATCCCAATAACGAGTAAAATCTTCATTAAATCCGGCCCTATTGGAGATACACACGATCTCCTGTATCTCTAATAGGTTCTTTAATGATATCTCTTCATCGCCTTGAGCTTCAATCACCAAAATATAACAGTATTAATTCTCCTAATATCCAAACCTCCCTCAAAATTTCAGAAATTTTCGACAAAAGCAGAGGAGTTATTAAGCTTTAAGGAGAGAACAAATTGGTTCCTCCACACATATACACTAACATCTATACATACAGAAAAAACTAGATTTTTTTGTCTTTATCGACATTCAAGGTGTTTTGAGTCCTAAAATTTAAACATCTTAAGTTATCGTTTATTGACCGATTGCCACACTTTATTTTTCTTACAAATTTTATAATTCAAAATAAATTTAGTATATCTTACTTTTAAGCCAATAATTGTAAGGTATGTACTAATTTACTATTCTATGAAAAATTCTTTCGAATGTTCATTCTACTAAGCTTAATTAACAAACTTTGCAGTCTTCACTTCAAACAAAATATCAATTCAACCTGACTGCACGTCGCACATCCCAATAATCAGAAAAATCTTCCTATCCAACTTGTGAACCAAAAACAAAGTATTATCTCGAGTATTCTAATTTTAGCGGCTGAAGGCTGGAGTCAAAAAACAAAGTCATAGAATAATTCACACCTTATAAGCTGATAGAAACTGATACTCTAGACTTTCAACTGCTTTGTACAAAGTATCGTTTAAAGAAGAGTACCACGCCGAACCTGTAAGACAATAGTAAATTAGTACTTTACTTATAATTGTTAGTTTAAAATAACTTTATATTAAATATATTTGTCATTATAAAATTATGCTATTGACTTAATATATTTTTGGTTTAATTTATATTATAATTAACAGAATAGCTCGAAAAATTGAAATAAAAAATCGAATAAAATAAAGGACAGAAACCTGCCAATAACCAATTTACTCCTTTATATACACTTTCCCTGATTTACTTTTCGAACTCTGCTTATAACCTAAACAGAAAACTTTAAGGCTAATTTCTTATTTTATTGTGTAATTGTCAAATAAGTGTATTATAACATATTAAAAAATTAAAACGTCTGATGAGTGCAACAGTCTCCATATCGGTAAGCAAATTTTCAGCATCCTGAACTGTCAGTTACATAACAGTAAATGGAAGTACAGAACACATACATAGATAAAGCAGAGTGCTTGTTTACTGATTGAAACTCACACTGTATTTAGTTAAAATTCTTTAAGAAAACGATTTTTATACAAAAGTAACGAACGAGAAGACGTTAATGTTTTACTCTTCGTGAAATTACTTAAAAAGAGAAATATCTATGACATACACATAAAACTATTTCCTATAAAATATAACAGCAAACTGATGATTGCTTATTTGAAGATTATTCTTATTTCCCTGATTCACTTTACGAACTCTGCCTATAACCTAAACAGAAAACTTTAAGGCTAAATGTCTTATTTTATCGTGTAACGTGCTAACTTTGACCGATTGACCCGAGATATCTCGTTTCATTATCGGAACGTTTTTGAAACTAGATGGCTCGTCATTATAGGAGATTATGAGAAATTATAAAAAATAAACGATATTTTTTTACCATACAGTTTATTCTTCTCCTTCTTGAGTATAAATTAAATTTTACTATTGGTTATTTCTATTTCACTAACATTTTTAGAATTAAAACTAGTGCCATAATAGTAGCTGTCATANGAAACTTTGGGAAGTTGTTTAATACACTTCCGCGAAGGTTTCTGGCATAGCACATTTATCCTACAAAAAGTGGCGCGGGTGTGTGCGAGAATTTCATCGTGAGCATTTCAGCGTGGTTAGGAGTAGGAACTTGAAATTTGGTGCAGAGTTAGGGTACGTCACGAGAACGCACACTAAGAAGGGATTTTTTGAAATTTACTTCCGCGGGGAAAGAGACAGGATCAAGGCTTTAACAATGGAAGTGTTAAGTAACAATAGATGTATAAGAATGGAAGTGTTAAGTAACAATAGAAGTGTTAAGAATGGAAGTGTTAAGAGAAAGCAACGAAAAAGATTTACAGGCGATTTTCTGTGTTTTCGCGAAAAATTCAACATAATTTTAGACCCATCTAAAATTTTTCTAATTAGCCTGGAAAGAGAGAAACCTAATTCTTGCATTTAGTGAAAACAAGCAAGATTGACTATAATGTAATATTCACATTTTGAACTCTTTAAAAGTATATATATATCAACGCCGGATTTATCTGCTAGTTTATAATACTAGCAGATAAGCCTGGCGTTACTTGAGCAAAAAGTAACAATAGCGAAGATTAATGTAGTTACATTATAGCCAATCTTACCCGTTTTCACAGAATGCAAGAATTAGGTCCCCCGTTTTCAGACTAATTAGAGAATTTTTACACGGGTCTGAAAATATGTTCGATTTCCTGCAAAAAACGCAAAATACCGCATATGCGCATATAAATCTTGCACGCCGCTTTCTCTTAACACTTCCATTGTTAGGAATGCACTTCTTCATTCCCCGTGGTACCCTACTAAAAGTGGTAGCCTACTAAAATGCAGTCAAAAACGCAAAAATCGCATCTAAAATTAGTACAATAGAAGCCGTGTTATTCAGGGTAAGCCTTAACTTCCAGCTTTTATATCTTCAACAGCACGCCCTTCAGTTAAAAACGGGAACCTTTTTGATGGATGGGGGATAGAGGGCTACCACACCATATAACTCCGTTGATCGTACCGGGACTAGTTTTACAGTTTTAGCAGCACGCACATTGTACGCTTACCTTTATAATATATATTGATTGATTAAGATCTCTACTCGCATCTAAATTTTACAAGAGTTGATATCGCGCAAGATAGCTCTAATGACAATTGATTTATGAATAATGCTTTCATAATTTTAGATGTAAACAATTAAATAACTTAAAAAGTTATATTACTAATGTTTTAAAATCAGCTGAATTTTCTCTATTATTATGTACAAATAAGATCAGAGCGATGTTAAAAAAAGAATAAAATTAAATCGTTTATGTAGGACAAGGTTATTTATAATGGCATGATACAAACGAAACTTGTTGAATAATGTCAAAAATGTAAATATAATAGTACACTTTTTATATTATTATTGTTTTATTTTCTTTGTTATACGAATTTAATTCAATATTATAAATACTTTTAATGTTAACGGATAGATATAAATAATACATATTAAGCTAATAATCCACATAAGTGACTACTTAAATTGACTTAAATAATTACTTCACTTGAAAGAAAAATTGATTTTTGTGATTAATGTACAACATAAAACAAGTAAGCCATTCAGAAAAATACGAAAGAGGAAGTTCGAATTTTATCGTTGAATGTAACTATATATAATAATGCTTTTAAAATTATTATATAAGTAAATGATATGATTAAAAACTCTTATTTAGCTGATTTATTGATGAGTTAATCTGGAAAAGGAAAATTATTTTTTACTTATTATTAAATATAGTTATTATAGATACAGTATCATGTATTAAAGATTTAAGTAATGTTTATTAATTAAATTTATCAGAGCCTAAAGAAACAGAAGGATGGTTGCTTTTACAAAATAATTAAAAATTAAAAACATTTAATGCTTGAAATAAAGGTTATATATTGTACGAGGCCAAATAAAATAATTTAGAAACATTTTTACTAAGAAATATTCCATTTCACTAAATTAAATACATCTAAACGTCTCGGAATGACCTTCAAATTCGTTCCTCTCTTGTTTTTATACAGCTGAAACACATGTAGAAAAAGTTTGGGATAAATCCAAATACGGAAGGAATTTAAGTCGATTAAATTGCCAGTAAAATCTTAATGAATAATTAATAATGTAAATAATTTAAAATCATTTGAAGTTCAAAATTAAATTGCTTTGAAGAATTTATCAAACAGGAATACTTTTTTAATCAAAAAAGGGCTATATTTTCTACTTTTTTACGAAAAAAAAAAGAGATTTCGAATCGTTTGCCTTTCATCAGTCATTAATAAATAATATTGTAAAACTGAAATAATATCTAATGTTGACTGCGGGAAGAACTACGGATTTATAAAACGTAAAACTGTAAAATTAAGGAAATAAAACTTTGCTAAAATATAAAAAATTGGCAAATAATAAAAGTAAAAAACATGAAAACTTTAAAAAATAAAAAGTGTATAATGCTTCACTGTACATTTAGCAGGTGAGCCTACCTAATAAATAATGTTATATAACTAAAAATATAACAGAAATTAAATATAAAATTTAAATAATATTTTTAGGAATTAAATCAAGTATATATTTTAAAAAATCTGTTATTTATTTTAAATGATAGCGGAATCACTCACCTTTTTCTGCATTTTCGTACTTTATCAAAAGTCATTGGTTTACGTATAAATTCAAAATACCTTTTTATTCGGTTTCATTCCTAAAATATCTTTTACATTTTTTTTACATTTTATTTTATATTTATTTCATTTTATTATTTATGTAATTTTATTTATAAACATTTATCAAAACGAATAAGTTGCACAAAAAAAAACAAATAATTTTCTTTGCAGAACTTGTGATTTTATTTACTAAGTCTTAAGCTATATTCCGTTTTAATTCTGCAATACTTTACATAGTTTTTAAATCAAATTGTTCACACATAAAATTTCTACGAATCTTCCAGAAACTATTTATCAGAATTGCTGCAGAGAGGAATAAAATTAGAAATGCATACAAAATTAAAAATAAAATAAAAAAAAACAAAAAAGAAAACATGACCTACGATTATTATATCTAGTTGTTAATTTTTATAAATTTATAACATTTATCCATACTAAATTAAAACTATTTTAGTAAATAAATTTTATATACTAACTTCCAACGAATAAAAAACAAAAAAAGAAAAAAAATTACAGAAATATATATTGTCATTTCGCGTGTTTACATATAATTAACGTAATAAAAAATAAAGTCAAACAAGTTGTCTATCGGAAAAATTTATTAGTTATTGAATAGAATATGATTTTTTTTAATGTCAAATTTATTACAGTTTGGTCTTATTAATATTCTAGTCATTGCTCTCCTATCTTCAAAAGTATAGCATGAGCGCAATAGAGTTACAGATACATCACCTGTATACACGTCCCGATAGTCATTATCAGGTAGGTAAGTAGAATAACATTAAAATAATTTAAAGTGTTATTTTAATTTGCATATCTTTTTTCTGATTTAGTTTTGTTCTTTTATATAAAACGATCAAGCTATATTTTCATCGCTTTAGAGAGTAATATGAAGTAAATGTCTGTAATTATAGACTCATTGTCATCTTTATATATACAGTGGTACCTCAGGATACGTTTAGACTGATGAGGTATCGGTACAAACTCAGATCTGAAATGCATATAAATGAAAAACACTGTGAACTAAAATTAACTTCTGAGTGGTTCTTGACCTCTAATGAACGTCGGATTGAAAGGAAAGAACAAATTTATTTGCCTATAGACTCCGTTTTGCAAATAATTCGTTTGGTGGTTTGCAAAATAAGTTATTCTATCTGGCGTATATTGCTAGTCTTAGCTTTATATTATAGAATACTTTATTTACATTAAGTAAAGTACAGTTTCTTGAATTTGGTTTTTCGATTATCTTATCGTTTGTATTATCCTCTTATAAATACTTATTTGCTTTTTATGCAAAACAAACGTGCATAAAAATTCTCTACGTATAGAAGATGTTATGCTTTAAATAATTCTGACAAGAAACGTTTACTTTTTCTAAAATAAACATTTTTTTTCAAAGTTATCTAACAGCTTTGAATTTTTAAAATGTTTGTTTTTAATTTTATTCTTTTTAGAGGTATTTTTTAAAGTTTCGAAGACAAAGTCGCTTACAGAAAATAACGAGTTCCTTAACTTTGCCTGCAACATATGGTTGAGCCATCTGTAATAATATTTAATTTTAAAAACTTTATATATTTTTAACTGTTATAAAATAATAACAATCATAATTTTCAGGATAGGAATGGGCATAATAGAAAAGTTGTAAATTCCAATAACGAGTAAAATCTTCATTAAATCCGGCCCTATTGGAGATACACACGATCTCCTGTATCTCTAATAGCTTCTTTAATGATATCTCTTCATCGCCTTGAGCTTCAATCACCAAAATATAACAGTATTAATTCTCCTAATATCCAAACCTCCCTCAAAATTTCAGAAATTTTCGACAAAAGCAGAGGAGTTATTAAGCTTTAAGGAGAGAACAAATTGGTTCCTCCACACATATACACTAACATCTATACATACAGAAAAAACTAGATTTTTTTGTCTTTATCGACATTCAAGGTGTTTTGAGTCCTAAAATTTAAACATCTTAAGTTATCGTTTATTGACCGATTGCCACACTTTATTTTTCTTACAAATTTTATAATTCAAAATAAATTTAGTATATCTTACTTTTAAGCCAATAATTGTAAGGTATGTACTAATTTACTATTCTATGAAAAATTCTTTCGAATGTTCATTCTACTAAGCTTAATTAACAAACTTTGCAGTCTTCACTTCAAACAAAATATCAATTCAACCTGACTGCACGTCGCACATCCCAATAATCAGAAAAATCTTCCTATCCAACTTGTGAACCAAAAACAAAGTATTATCTCGAGTATTCTAATTTTAGCGGCTGAAGGCTGGAGTCAAAAAACAAAGTCATAGAATAATTCACACCTTATAAGCTGATAGAAACTGATACTCTAGACTTTCAACTGCTTTGTACAAAGTATCGTTTAAAGAAGAGTACCACGCCGAACCTGTAAGACAATAGTAAATTAGTACTTTACTTATAATTGTTAGTTTAAAATAACTTTATATTAAATATATTTGTCATTATAAAATTATGCTATTGACTTAATATATTTTTGGTTTAATTTATATTATAATTAACAGAATAGCTCGAAAAATTGANGCTTCTAGAATATATAGAAGAATACATATATGAGGTTATTTGTATAGCACTACGTTCGTAATTTTTGTTTATTCTTAAATATGTCGAAGTTAAAATAAATCGTAAATTTCCTCTCCTGTCCTTTTTAAGCATATTTTATTTATTTGTAACTAGCTTACCCGTCGCGCATTGCTGCGATCTCAGAAGAAAGGAAACTCAAGCAAACTCGTAATGATGAAATTAAATTTTCATTCTATCATTTTTATTGAAACTTATTATTATTATTCGTTTTCATCGGGAAAACATTTCAAAGTGTTGTTTCAATTCTATTTATTTATTGGAGTGCTCGTGGATACACGATATTTTTTGTTTCTCCGTCTGGTGCGTACACGAATAAATCGGAAGGTTTTCCGAGGCATGAGCCGGCCACGTAGATTCTCCAAATTTAGCCCACACACTCGCAGCGATTGACAGAAGCGCGATATTCCCCATTTATATATATATATATATTNTATTGTTATTATTATTATTATTAATTTTTAATGTATTACTTAGCTTTAATTTGAGTATGTTTTTCGTGTTGGAACGAATTATTTGGTTTTACATGTAATCTTATGGAGAAAAATGATTCACCTTACGACATTTTCATGATACGATCTCAGTGTTGGAACGGATTAATTTCGTATCCTGAGGTACCACTGTAATTTTATAGTCAAGATTTTGACTGAACAACTTCTATTTATAAATTATAATGATGATTAAATCACTTTGTAAAACCGCTAGAAATTATTTGTAGATTGACCAGGGCCTCAGTTTGCCCGAGGAGAAGTGGGCGAATCGAACATTAGACAATATGTTATAAATGTAAATGACTTTTTAGTAGCTTAAAAATATAATAGAAGCTTTAATATTATTATTATTCTATTCTAAAATTTACATTATTATTTTGATAAAAGAATTTTTTCAGGAATAGTTTTAAATATAAGAAAATAATAACTCGGAAAAAGTTCTTCTGACTTGTATATTGAGCCAAAACATACGCTATGTAGACTGAAAATCCCAGCCTGGAATCTTGACGTGCAGCCAAATTTAACTTTCTATTGATATATCACATACATTGCGAACAGCAAACGTTTTTTACTGCCTCAGTTAGAGTGTGGTTTGTCAGCTCTTTACCACATGATACATGCATTTTTAATTAAAGAATATTTCATATGCTGTGACCCTATGCCCTTTAATTTAAATATAAAGATTACAGGCATCGTAAAGATGTTAGACAAACAAGCGTTTCTTTTCCGAGGAATCGGCCTACACTATGGATAATGGGAGTTTGTTTTATAGTAATTTCAAAGCTACAGTGTAGTTGATAGAAGTGTCTCCGAACATCACCAATAAAAAATCAGTAAGAGAAGAAATCGTAAAAATGCTGGGCTCTAATTGTAAATCATATTTTTAATATAAATTGCTTTTATGAGGGAGACATGCTTCTAGAATATATAGAAGAATACATATATGAGGTTATTTGTATAGCACTACGTTCGTAATTTTTGTTTATTCTTAAATATGTCGAAGTTAAAAAAAATCGTACATTTCCTCTCCTGTCCTTTTTTAAGCATATTTTATTTATTTGTAAGTAGCTTACCCGTCGCGCATTGCTGCGATCTCAGAAGAAAGTAAACTCAAGCAAACTCGTAATGATGAAATTAAATTTTCATTTTATCATTTTTATTGAAACTTATTATTATTATTCGTTTTCATCGGGAAAACATTTCAAAGTGTTGTTTCAATTCTATTTATTTATTGGAGTGCTCGTGGATACACGATATTTTTTGTTTCTCTGTCTGGTGCGTACACGAATAAATCGGAAGGTTTTCCGACGCATGAGCCGTACACGTAGATTCTCCAAATTTAGCCCACACACTCGCAGCGATTGACAGAAGCGCGATATTCCCCATTTATATATATATATATATTTAAATCCTTTATAATTTTAATTATTTAATTGCTCCTTCCTCTCTTCCTTGGCATGTTGTGAAATTTCTGATAGTTGGATAATAAACCGTTTTATTGTAATTTGTCTTTTTAAATTATTTTGAGTCGATATTAAAATTTGAAAAAGGGGG
>NW_019384344.1:237765-249995 GCF_000671375.1 Centruroides sculpturatus
CTAGACTAATTTATTAACACCTGCACCTAATTTCAAGGGTGGGAGAAGTGCCCGGGATGGGTTCGAACAAGAGTTTAGACTAATTCATTATATTAGGAGGGAGAAACGTTTTTGAGATGGGTCCTTACAATAGTTTAGACCAGATACATTCGCGAAAGTGGTCGCTTAATACAAATGTTGTATGTTGTTTCGGACCAAAAATCGATGCCCGTGGTCGCGTTACACAGGTGGTCGTTTAATACAGGTAACTTATACGAAGACTCTATGGATAAACTATTCCGTGCCAGAAATTTTTGCACGTTTTGACAGGTGCCCGTCGAATGCAGGTGGTCGCCTAAGCAGTTTTCACTGTATTGCTATACCTAAAATAATTAGCTAGGTTTTCGTTGTAGAAAATGTTAATTACCAAATGACATCATTATTTTTAGTTAGACAATAGTAAATTTAATACGTTTTTACGTTTTCAAATTATCATTACTGTTTTATTTTTCCAAATTCTCAAACTTTGACATAAAAAACTTAACAATATTAGAAACGTAAAACATGAATAAGTATTTATATTTATTTTTCTAAATATGCTAGAAGCATATACTTTTTATAAGAGCTTATATGTGTGTTTTGCCTGCAATATGAAAATAAAATTGTAGACTTATAAATCCCACCATGGTCTGCCTTTCATTACTCAATATTGAGAATAGAGATAGTAAAATGAAAACCGAAAAAAATTCTGGAAACGATATTCATAAGAGAGTCCGACGAACTATATGGGTAAATGCTGAAAAGTCACGTTATTTCAATTCAATATTTTCCACCGAAAGGTTTTAATAGGCGATGCCAACGACTCTCTTTCTAGCAGCAAAAGTACAGGAGCAAGCCACTATTAATTTGAGGCGAACAGCATATATTTGAAATTAAATAAATCAAAAATATTATTAAAATTGCAGCCCGGCGTTTTGATGATGTCACAATAAATAATTGCTCGTTAAATTTACATATTTCAATGCTCGTTAACATATTTACAATATTTACATATTTCAATGTTACAACTGTACACATGTAAATAACAATTCTGGTATATTGTATATGTACACATGTGTGATTGTTTATGTAATAATTTAATTTTTTTTAACAAGTGACAAGACGAATATTCATTTATTTATCTTCACCGAAGTTTATTCTTTAGGCGATAAGACACTATTTAATTAAGGCACTATTGGATAAATGTTAGATAATAGACAAATATTAGAAGACAAAAGCACTAAACTATAAGAACGAACAAGAAACCATAGTGCTTGTTCTATTGTCATTATTCGAAAGCTTGCTATTTTCTCTCTGCGCTGATTTATTGATGATGTCTTGAGCAATGCTTTGGAGACGTGGAGTCAACAAAAAGTTGTGTCGACGTCAGCATTTGTTTTTTTTTTTTTTTTTTTTTTTTTTTTTACAGAAAAACTTTTTAGGTTCATCATTGGAAATTGGCAAAATTCAGGTTTTTGATGCGATGACTCTCAGGTAAATCAGCTGGAGCCTCAGGTAAATAAATAAGGTTCATTTACCTAAGACTCCAGTTAATTAAAGCTGATTTACGAGCATCTATGAAGGAGGATTTAATTGAAGCTAATTTGTTTCTTATAACTATTTCATAATGTTCAAAAGATTAAATTTAATTTTGTTGGTAACCGGAAATTAGGGCATACAGTACTTTTATTAAGGATAATTTTTATCACCGCATGAAAATTAGGATTTAGTTGCCGTGTATCATTTAGTTTTTTTTTTTTATTAGTTAAATGAAAGAAAATTCTTTATATATATTAATGTATTAAAATGTTCTGTATTTTATTACAATTTATTTTTTAAATAGAAAATATACGCATAAATATGAAGTTATCTTTGCAGTATTTGTGTTTAGTAGTAAAATTATTTTGAACTGATTGAATTTGAGTATTTTTCAATCATTTCTTTATTATCTTGCTCCAAATAAGTTCTTTGTTTTTCTGAATGATATTAACTAATTCATCAGAGTATATATTTTTCTTTTCTGGAAAGAGTCTGAAATAGCTAGATCGCACACTTTTTAGTTGGACTAACTTTTATGGAAGCGTGAAATTGAACTGCGAATGCTGTACAATAAAGATATGTAGATGTAAAAATTTAATTCACCACTTTTCTCCTCTTATTAAATATTTGTTAAAATTTAATTTCTTATACAAATAAATATTAATGTAAGTTGCATATTAAAAATAATGACTATAAAAGTATTTGGGTTAACTCCAACGTGTTGCTTTCAGAGTTCAGAGTAGAGAACAGGGTATGAGCGTCTCGTCAACCCTCATAAAATAACTTGGTATTTAATTTTGCCAGAGAGTCGGCCTACTAAAATTATAAAAAGACAAAGTCGTGGTCGAGTGTTTTTGTACGGACTCCGCAGCCTTGATCCAAAGACATATATATTAACTACACTGTAGCTAAAAAATTACCATGATTCAAATTCGCATTATCCAGTGTGTAGGCCGATTCGTTCCTGTCATTTCGAAAAGTAAGCGCTTGTTTGTCTAACAATTTTATCATTTCTGTAACGTTTATATTTAAATCAGAGGGCATAAGGCCACCAGATATACATATATTAGTATATAATCGTTTGTCGCTATCCGCTGCCGTAACTTTTTTCGGTTGAACTAATAAAGACATTGTGAAAATTTCATTGATAATATCCACAGAGCGGAAAAGTTCAAAAAAAGGAATTTCTGCTTTGTTTACCGACTGTAACAACAGAAATACTTACCGCTGCTGCGAAAAATCTTATGTAGATTGCTGTAAGAAAAACAATGTATTGCTATTGTACATTCGAACAGTACATCAATAGTCTTCAACATTATATCGTTTCGTTCGAGGTTCTGGAAACTATAGTAACAAGAATTACATGCTCTTGCAAGTATGACATATATTTACCTTGAGATATCCAGAATTAAATATCTCCGATTCTGCATTTTGTCTTGTCTTCTGGGCAAAACGTTCTATGCGTTGTTTTACTTTTCCAGCTATAGTTTCTTGTGTATAAAACACAGGAAAGTATAGGAAATGTCTCAAATTTGGCCTTTCGAATTTTTTGAATATCTGGAAGTCTTGAGATTCCTATTCCGTAATCCGTAAAAAAATCACGATAGAAACTTTCGTAGATATGTATGCATGTACTGTACAGTACATATGAATAAGTGCGTATAAATGTTTGTGAACGTGTAATTCTCTGAAGAAACTAGTTAATATTTTTATTTTGTTAGAAAAATTCTTTTATCAAAGATAGTCATTCTTCATACAAAATAATAAACATTTTTGATATTTTAATTATTATTTACTAATAATTAAAAATATTGTAAACTAGATGTAAGTTTTTATCCTAAAATATTGCTAACTGAAAAAGTATTTTTAAGTCCGAAATGCATTTTGTAGAATTTTTTTTGTCTTAATTTATAATAAATAATGAAAAATAAAAAGTTAACGTGCATAATTGGTTACAATTTAATTCGATTTCTGTTTTTATTTTTTCAGAAAACAGTGCTTGTTGTTTTCCTAAATCAGATTGAAACTGCGAAATGAAATTTGATTGCGTAAGAAAACATTTTTGCCATATTTTCAAGAAATTGGGAAAAACGGTTGGACGGCATCCATATTACTTTATATTTTTACCAATTATTCTGTCAATTATACTCTCCATATTTACCAGAACATTAACTCCTAGTAAGACATTTAATGACATAATAACTTCTGATACAGGAAATCTTTTTACGGTGAAAAAATTCATAGAAAATACATTCTCATATAACTCATCTCAATTTTCTGATCACATAAGAACTCCTGATATACCAAATTCTCTGCTAATATATCTGTTGGAAAAAGACGAAGGAAACATGTTTGAGAAAAATATACTTTCAGAAGTGAAATTGGTCGACGAAATCATTCAAAATATAACATTAGAAACTGACAAAAAGACAATACAATATACAGATCTCTGCACACGTTTACACAAAAAATGCTTTGAAAATCCTATTATCGAAGTAATATCGGAAGTGGGAATAGATTCCATACTACAAAAAAGAAAGAAGCTAAAATATCCTATAGAAATAGATCTCTTGTCGTTTACTTATAAAGCTTACTTTTTAAATTTAGGAGGTGTTACTGAAGATAATCAGAACTTTGTGGACAAAGTAAATGCCGTTATGTTATTATATGCAACTGATGATAAAAATAAAATGAAAAACAAATTATTTACAGAATGGTCAGCTCATGTTCAAGACACAATTCAAAAGTATAATTTTTCGTTTATCAAAGCTGTTGTAAATTCTGCTCCAATGATGGAACAAGAGTTTCGAAAAGAATTTATTAAAACTAAACCTAAAATTGGAGGTTTGGTCGCAATTATGATTGTACTTTCGATATTTCTCAATATGAGCAATAGCTGGGTGAAAAGCAAACCTCTGCTTGGATTAACAAGTGTAATCAANAACAAAAAAGAACTTTATTAGAAAAGGTTAGAACTGTCACAGACATCCTCGGGCAACACCCGGACAAAATCCAACGAACTTTCGCGCCTTTTCTTTTTTTGACGTTGCCAGCCATTCTTGTTGGCAAGTGTTGCCAGACAGAGTTCAGGATCTCTGGCGCTGGCGGCCACAAAGTATTTGTCAGTTATCAGCGAGACACGCTAGCAGTGCCCGCACAACGAGCAGAAGCACACACTATTTGAAATCAAACGAAAACAAGGAAGTATCCTAGAATTCTATAACGCAGAACCCGATGTACAGTACAACCCGATACATTTTTTATGTTGACTTTCGTTTGAATTTTTTCTTATTCCATTTCTTTGCTATTACTTTCGACATAGTTTTAGAAGTTTCGTTTTCGATCTGGATATTCGGATTGATTTTGAACTATTCTTTCTTACATTCCCGTCAGGAGTGTTAGACCAATAGAAATCATAACATATACGAAACGTGATAAAATTATAACAATAGAGAAAATAAATAAATTCTTAAGGCGTGGTGGCGAATGTCTGTAAATTCTCCAGTTTGTCACATATTTAATGAAATTTCGCTTTATTGTTTTTCAAAGATAAAAAATATATTTAGAGTATACCCAAGAATAGTGTCGTCACCATGTCTGACAAATCTTAATAGTAAAAAGTTTTAAGAATTTTCGAACAATTAACTATTAAAAATCTAACAAAGAGATTTTGCATTCGAATGGCTAAAAGTTTATTCTTTCTAAAGATAGAACCATTCTTCAAACTACGGAATACAGTTTGGAAATTATAAACAAAGAATACAGCAAAAGATGGTATTACGGAACCTCTCCATTTCAAACTGATAATAAAGGTGAACTGTAGCGATTGTATCTGAACAGCACTAGACATTCATAGCAAGGGGAAAACCGGTTTCACTTCAGTTAAACGATTGTCCGTAGTAAATCAGCATATTTTTGTTTTTCGAAATTTGAAAGTTTTGAATGGTAAGCGAATTTAATTATTTTTAAAATATAAATCGTGTAGTTGTAGGTTCACTGGTGCATGTAATCCGTTTCAGAGACTTAAGGGTACATATTAATCTGTGTGATTTTCACGTTTTTTAAAGTTTGCTGTTGACAGACATAAGTTAATTCAAGATGGCGATGCGTGAAATACGGATCCCATTGAGGCTTTTAATATGGAACCCAATTCATTCGAACTCTCTTTTAGCAAGCAGACATTCGTCTGAAGCAATTTGTGAAAAATACACTAGGTAGAAAGGCAATTCTTCCTGAGAATATAGAAAAAGAGTTGCTGGAATACATATTGTTTATGGAGGTCATATTTTTCTATTAGAAAAGCATTTTTTCGATAAAATACATTGGAGTAAATAATTTTGTAACTATTTAACATTCTTTGTACTTACCTATTCGTTTCAGGAAACATTAAAGCATTTTTTGAATATACAGTAGAACCTCCATTATCCGGACCTCCATTATCCGGATTTTCGATTAACCGGATTGTTCAAAATAAACAAAATTTTTACGAATTTGCTGATTTGCACTTGGCAAATTACGACACTGTTTATGTACGTGATGGAATGCATAACTTTTTTTGTTTCAACAACGTCTCACCCAGCACAGTGGTCGTAAACTCTTAAATATATTTTGCATCATAATAAAAATATAACTTGACATACGTATNGGCTGTGCCGTGGTTTTCCATGCACTAGCTTAAGTTCTGGCCAAAGACTCGTCATTTCACATATAATACGATTGACGAATTCTCTTCCATTGTCTGACTGCAAAATACACGGGACACCTATTGTCAAAAATATATCATTCAAATGGTAGGCTACTTCTTCAGCTCGTTTAGATTCCAAAGCACGAAGCAAAATAAACTTGGTCAAGTGGTCTTGGTAGACCATGATAAATTTAAACTTTCCATCAGGTTGAGTCTGAAAATCAATGAGATCCACTTGGCACCTACTGTTCATTTCAGAATGTAAAATTGGCTTAGAAACTAAACCTCTTTTTTTTTTTTTTTTTTTTTTTTGATTTTTACAGAAAAACTTTTTAGGTTCATCATTGGAAATTGGCAAAATTCAGGTTTTTGATGCGATGACTCTCAGGTAAATCAGCTGGAGCCTCAGGTAAATAAATAAGGTTCATTTACCTAAGACTCCAGTTAATTAAAGCTGATTTACGAGCATCTATGAAGGAGGATTTAATTGAAGCTAATTTGTTTCTTATAACTATTTCATAATGTTCAAAAGATTAAATTTAATTTTGTTGGTAACCGGAAATTAGGGCATACAGTACTTTTATTAAGGATAATTTTTATCACCGCATGAAAATTAGGATTTAGTTGCCGTGTATCATTTAGTTTTTTTTTTTTATTAGTTAAATGAAAGAAAATTCTTTATATATATTAATGTATTAAAATGTTCTGTATTTTATTACAATTTATTTTTTAAATAGAAAATATACGCATAAATATGAAGTTATCTTTGCAGTATTTGTGTTTAGTAGTAAAATTATTTTGAACTGATTGAATTTGAGTATTTTTCAATCATTTCTTTATTATCTTGCTCCAAATAAGTTCTTTGTTTTTCTGAATGATCTTAACTAATTCATCAAAGTATATATTTTTCTTTTCTGAAAAGGGTCTGAAGTAGCTAAATCGCACACTTTTTAGTTGGACTATCTCTTATGGAAGCGTGAAATTGAACTGCGAATGCTGTACAATAAAGATATGTAGATGTAAAAATTTAATTCACCACTTTTCTCCTCTTATTAAATATTTGTTAAAATTTAATTTCTTATACAAATAAATATTAATGTAAGTTGCATATTAAAAATAATGACTATAAAAGTATTTGGGTTAACTCCAACGTGTTGCTTTCAGAGTTCAGAGTAGAGAACAGGGTATGAGCGTCTCGTCAACCCTCATAAAATAACTTGGTATTTAATTTTGCCAGAGAGTCGGCCTACTAAAATTATAAAAAGACAAAGTCGTGGTCGAGTGTTTTTGTACGGACTCCGCAGCCTTGATCCAAAGACATATATATTAATTACACTGTAGCTAAAAAATTACCATGATTCAAATTCGCATTATCCAGTGTGTAGGCCGATTCGTTCCTGTCATTTCGAAAAGTAAGCGCTTGTTTGTCTAACAATTTTATCATTTCTGTAACGTTTATATTTAAATCAGAGGGCATAAGGTCACCAGATATACATATATTAGTATATAATCGTTTGTCGCTATCCGCTGCCGTAACTTTTTTCGGTTGAACTAATAAAGACATTGTGAAAATTTCATTGATAATATCCACAGAGCGGAAAAGTTCAAAAAAAGGAATTTCTGCTTTGTTTACCGACTGTAACAACAGAAATACTTACCGCTGCTGCGAAAAATCTTATGTAGATTGCTGTAAGAAAAACAATGTATTGCTATTGTACATTCGAACAGTACATCAATAGTCTTCAACATTATATCGTTTCGTTCGAGGTTATGGAAACTATAGTAACAAGAATTACATGCTCTTGCAAGTATGACATATATTTACCTTGAGATATCCAGAATTAAATATCTCCGATTCTGCATTTTGTCTTGTCTTCTGGGCAAAACGTTCTATGCGTTGTTTTACTTTTCCAGCTATAGTTTCTTGTGTATAAAACACAGGAAAGTATAGGAAATGTGTCAAATTTGGCCCTTCGAATTTTTTGCATATCTGGAAGTCTTGAGATTTTTATTCCGTAATCCGTAAAAAAAGTCACGATAGAAACTTTCGTAGATATGTATGCATGTACTGTACAGTACATATGAATAAGTGCGTATAAATGTTTGTTAACGTGTAATTCTCTGAAGAAACTAGTTAATATTTTTATTTTGTTAGAAAAATTCTTTTATCAAAGATAGTCATTCTTCATACAAAATAATAAACATTTTTGATATTTGAATTATTATTTACTAATAATTAAAAATATTGTAAACGAGATGTAAGTTTTTATCCTAAAACATTGCTAACTGAAAAAGTATTTTTAAGTCCGAAATGCATTTTCCATAATTTTTTTGTGTCTTAATTTATAATAAATAATGAAAAATAAAAAGTAAACGTGTATAATTGGTTACAATTTAATTCGATTTCTGTTTTTTTTTTTCAGAAAACAGTGCTTGTTGTTTTCCTAAATCAGATTAAAACTGCGAAATGAAATTTGATTGCGTAAGAAAACATTTTTGCCATATTTTCAAGAAATTGGGAAAAACGGTTGGACGGCATCCATATTACTTTATATTTTTACCAATTATTCTGTCAATTATACTCTCCATATTTACCAGAACATTAACTCCTAGTAAGACATTTAATGACATAATAACTTCTGATACAGGAAATCTTTTTACGGTGAAAAAATTCATAGAAAATACATTCTCATATAACTCATCTCAATTTTCTGATCACATAAGAACTCCTGATATACCAAATTCTCTGCTAATATATCTGTTGGAAAAAGACGAAGGAAACATGTTTGAGAAAAATATACTTTCAGAAGTGAAATTGGTCGACGAAATCATTCAAAATATAACATTAGAAACTGACAAAAAGACAATACAATATACAGATCTCTGCACACGTTTACACAAAAAATGCTTTGAAAATCCTATTATCGAAGTAATATCGGAAGTGGGAATAGATTCCATACTACAAAAAAGAAAGAAGCTAAAATATCCTATAGAAATAGATCTCTTGTCGTTTACTTATAAAGCTTACTTTTTAAATTTAGGAGGTGTTACTGAAGATAATCAGAACTTTGTGGACAAAGTAAATGCCGTTATGTTATTATATGCAACTGATGATAAAAATAAAATGAAAAACAAATTATTTACAGAATGGTCAGCTCATGTTCAAGACACAATTCAAAAGTATAATTTTTCGTTTATCAAAGCTGTTGTAAATTCTGCTCCAATGATGGAACAAGAGTTTCGAAAAGAATTTATTAAAACTAAACCTAAAATTGGAGGTTTGGTCGCAATTATGATTGTACTTTCGATATTTCTCAATATGAGCAATAGCTGGGTGAAAAGCAAACCTCTGCTTGGATTAACAAGTGTAATCAACGCTGGCTTAGCTGTATCGTCGTCTTTCGGATTAATGGCTGCGTCAGGTGTTGAATTCACTTACTGGAATGCTACGATTCCATTCTTAGTTCTTGGTAAGTAAATCAACGTAGTATCAAAGCGATAACGCTGACATATTAAAAAGTTTTTATGTATTTCAGTTACCGAGATAGATGATGCTTTCGTATTAATAGCATGTTGGAGAATCACTGATCCCAAACTTTCAGTTGAAAAACGCATGGAAGTAACGTATGGAGATGCAGGAGTTTCTATTACTTTGACTTCACTCACTAATTTCATTTCGTATTGCATCGGGATGATGGCTCCTTTTCCTTTCATTCGAATATTCTGTTATTATACTGCAACTTGTGTCATTTTGAATTTTGTATATCAGATAACGTTCTTCGGAGGATGCTTGGCTTTAAGTGGATATAGAGAAGAGCAAAATATTCGTTCCAAAAATTATGTCAGATGTGGTAAGTTGAAATTCATTTATATAGAAAGATAACATATTACTAAATTAATGATTTTATCTTGAATACATAAAATGATGCTTGAAAGATATTTTTAGATTACAGCAGTGATATCTGTTATTTGAATTTTCCATTACATAAATATAGTTTAGTTAGTTCATATTCTTGCATCTGAAGTACATATAGAATGATAATGTTCTTATGGTATTCTGCATTATATTACAAAAAGTATAATTAATATAAAATTTATATTTTATCGTACATTATGTGAGAATCGCCGGGGGTACTAATCCACTAGGAAGTTAGTATCACTTAATCGGCTCTATTCCGTGAGAATAGTGTCAGTCGTCAACAAGAACGGCCTTTCCCAAACGTAGGGAAACGAGTGTGGAGGGTCTTACAGTTAATCATTTTAGCGGAAGTTGGTGATGGCAAATTCACCTTCTTCCTTATGTCAGGGTCCCGACACCAGTTTATCTACTTTGCGTAACTCGGATAAACACGCGTGAAATTTATACCGTAGATCTGATTCAGGAAATAATAATACAGAGACATCGCTTAGCAAAGTATATAGAATTTAATAAACAAATAAACAATATTAATACAGATTTAGAAATAATCAATTAATTCAAAACAGTCAATCAAAGAACGAATAACCAATCAATCGCGACAGGAGGAAATCTATTCTTAGTCTATAACCGAGTCGAGAGAGAGTAGTATTTTCAATCTATACATTTACGAGAGAGAGAGAGCTCACAATATAGTCTTAAACGTACGACCTGTTTACTTGGCTGTGTCGTCTTCTTATTCGTGAAGGTACTTCATTGATAACTTAGGAGTAACTTGTTAAGGAATGACGAGGCCTGGGTCTGCTGGCATATGTATGTAGAGTCCTTTCCACTCTCCGATCTACGGACGACCTCTTAAGGGCGTTGGCCTTAGAGAACAATTGTGTGGAGTCTTGTCACTTTCAAAACTGTCGACGAACTCCTCGAATACGGCGGAACTTCGCATATATCTTCTGATTTACGACCAATTATCAGTTGAGGCTTCATCCACGTGAACGGATGGGAAGGGGAAGAAATGAGGGGTAAACAGTTCCCATCGAAGCGAGATTTTTAGCAGATAACAGAAAAACAGAGGATGCTCATACTTCTGTCAAAGGAAGTGACTCTCCTAGCTGTTTTCCCACGCTAGAAAACGTTATTTTTGCATCCCAAACGAAAGAATATTTTAGGACAAAACTTTAACATTATTTTTAAATTATTAATTTAGACTCGGGGGCTATTCGGATCTCACAATTAATTCTTCTCCTTATAAATGTGTGTGATTGAAAGATGATTATTATAACAATTATGCGTTACGTTTAGGAAAAGGAACGTGTGTCATTATAACTGACTCGAAGAATGACGTTAACGATGTAGTTAGGTTTGTTTAGCAACGTATATGTTGATACAGTAGATCTGCTATAAAACACAGCGTTATACGAAAAATTTTTCAATGCGAAGAGAAATATAAATTCATGATAATCACGATTGTAACTGTCAGTCTGGGAATTCAACTGAATAAAATTACTGGGTTTTGGTTAAACGGGACGGTTCTCACATTAAGTTTTGTCATTCAATCCTACTGATGTTTAGATCTAACATTAAGCAGGCAAACACGAACAAAAAAGAACTTTATTAGAAAAGGTTAGAACTGTCACAGACATCCTCGGGCAACACCCGGACAAAATCCAACGAACTTTCGCGCCTTTTCTTTTTTTGACGTTGCCAGCCACTCTTGTTGGCAAGTGTTGCCAGACAGAGTTCAGGATCTCTGGCGCTGGCGGCCACAGCTACTCCCCCACCAGTGTCTGAGACACGAAACGAACGGGAAACGATACATGTCGGCCAGAGCGCGTGGTAGTTTGTCGCGTTGGGGCTCGATCTTCTGTCGTATGTTTAGTCGTCGCTGGTCTTGGCATTGGAGACGTTGGGGGTAACTGGTCCGACTCGCTCGCTGCGAGAATAAAAGCCGGTTTCAGGCGATCAATAGAAACTACAGTTTCTTTTCCCTTTATGCATAGAGTGAATGTCTTGCTACCGCGTGACACGACTTCGTAGGGTCCATCGTATGGAGGCTGCAAGGGCTTCCGTACA